>NW_010418291.1:0-11426 GCF_000710305.1 Buceros rhinoceros silvestris | reverse complement strand
CAAAGCTTCCAAAATGTGAAGTTTTGGCTAATCCAGGACACATACATATAATCAGGAGAAAGGAGAGAGACATTATTACAGAAAAACCCTCTGTCCTTTAGACATGCCAGAGATTATAGTGGAAAGTAACCTTGTACCTTTTTTCGTAATTTTAAATGCTATAAGACAAAATCTAATCTAAGTGTATATAGTACTATGTACATAGTATAATTAGAGTTACGGGAAATGTTTTAAATCCCTTTGTTTATTTATAAAAAAATTTAAACTCCAGTTTTTTTAGATATATCCTTTCTTCCTTAACCTGCAGTCCCTCAAGACCCAGGTCCAGATATGAGAGAGTTCATGTCACAGCTAGCTTGAAGCTGTGCACAGCACTTACAGGCAAACAAAGCAGACCTGCAATTAGCTAGTAATTTGTTTGTGCTGGTTGGCTTCTGTAGAGTTTCATTTGTTCTTCTCTTACCAAGGGTGCTATCTTAAATCCCCTCTGTGCAGATTCAGAATATGCAAGCTAGTTACTTCAGAAGAAGTGAGGAGAAACAGAAGAATTAGCAGTGTAAGCATGCAGGCTTCAATTCCAAGCAATATAGTGTAATAAATGTAGTAACACTTAGATAAGACAGAATATTATTCTCTTTTATGACGGGTCAAAAGAAATCTTTCCTGATGGTCGTCACCTGATCAGGCTTTGATGAGTTCTTTGCCTAAGCTTAAGTTCTGGAATCGTAGTATGATGTGATATTCAATAGTTTACAGCAATCTCTGCTACCATGATAAAGCTGATGGAGGAGCAGCTTGCTACATGGCACACCACTAAATGGCTGGGAGAACAGCTTGATGATGTAGATGATCCTGATTCTGATAATGGTTCCTGAAAAGCACTTGCTTGCTGCTGCTGTTGCCACTTTCTGAAGCTGAGCAGTGTCACTCGTTTTGTCATTTTGTGCCAAAAAATCCCACTCCTCTTTCAGGAAGATGAAGCATAAAAGCAGGTCACTGAACATTATCTGTGACTCCATAAGATTGAAATCTGTAAGTGGCACAGAAGGTAAGAAAGAAAAGAGCAGAACCACATTTTTGAATAAAAGGTATTTTTGTCATTTTAAAAAAGAAAATGTGCCACTCAGATCTCACTGCATTATGTACGCCAACATACAGAGATTGTTTCTTCTTCATTATCTTTGTTAAAATAGGAATGCATAATAATGGAAAACATTTGTTCAAAGGGAAACTGTGGGCGTGACCCCCCGGCCGGTCCGGGAAGAAGACCGGCTAAGCCTGCTGTCAGTCAACAGCAGGAGGCGTGTTGTTTAGGAGGAGACAGAGACATTGTGTCAATGGGTGAATGGACAGCCGGCTCATCTCGGGGCAGGACAGAGAACTTGAAACCAAGCCAAGAAAAGCACGTAATCATAACATCCCACGGAAAACTATAAGTCTATGCGATAAGAGAGAAACTACGCAGTTCAGAACCGCAGTTGCAATTTGCAGTAAGTAGGTGCTGCAGCAGTTTGCTGCAGTTGTATTTCAATAAAGGCTTTGTGTGCACACAAGCTGTTGTTGGCGTTATCCGCCCCGACTATTTGCAATGTGTGGTGATCCCACCACAACTGGTCACCCTAACAGCTGGGGAGAGACCCCCCAACAGGAAACCATATTTGTGCATGGCATGATGGAGACACTTCTAAAGAGCAATGGAAGCAAGCAATAATTTGACAAAATCTGTCTGCATGGATTATTTCTGGTATATTGTGGCAGTCTCATAAATTAAAAATCCACAGAGATTTAATATCTAAGAGATTATTAACAACGGTGAATCTCATTTTTATGAAATTATCTTAAGAAAAGAGAAACAAATTCAGAGATATACCATTCACAAACGGTATGGAATGAATTTTCAATAGTACTATTTTTTAAAATAGTTGACAGTTTAATTTTCAAGGAATTAATCTTAAAAAAACCCTAAGAGCCCTGAACAATTTGTTATTCAGGGCCTGAATCACTTTTCCAACTAATATTTATTTTTCAGAAAGAAGCAAGTGTATGGCATCATCATTCCATTGATTTTTCTTTTGGAATAGAAAAGATTGTGTAGTCTAATTCTCAGCATTGTTTTCCAATGTAGAGTACAGATGGGAAGAAAAACCATGAGTAGTTTGTTACACTAAAAAAAAAAATATAAGATGCAGCTTCAGATTATGGAATTGAGAAGAGAATATGGCATTTATATATTTTTAGATCTCCCTTCATTTTATTATTCCAGGAGGAATTGGCTTTAGGAATTTATACCTCTGTGACACTTGTGAGAGATGAACTACCATGGTGACTTCTGTAATAAAGTCTTCAGTATTTCAGTTATTTTGACTTCTAGTATTTTAAAAAATCACTTAATATGAGATTGATTAAGGTTATTTATCATATAGAATATGACTTGGATTTATAGAATTAGTTCACATTTTTTACTCCTTCCCTTGCACCTTTAGAGTGGTTTTGGTTCCATTAGTTTCAGGAATAAAAGCTACTAGTCTTTCTAATAGGTAAGTGTTCTTAAAGTCACATCTTCTTGTATAATCAGAGGCAGTGACATACATACACAGAAGCATACGCATGCTGTGATGTCACAGTCTTGTCAGAAGTAGTGCATGTGAATGGAACACTTCAAGCAGTAACATTATTCTTGGAACTACTGTCTTCTGGGAATGTGGTTAGAGCTAGGGCCATAAATAATGTTAAAAAGATACTAATACTAAGTTCTGATCCCAAACAGAAGCTGCATAGCCAATACTATCTAATTGTGTGGCCCAAATCATGTTAGTGTCAGCTCATCTTAGGCAAAAATAAAGATGTCTTCCCTCTTGCCTTTCACCCATTGCAAGCCACGTGAACGTGCTTCCAAACAGAGGGATCATTCTTACTGTCCAAGCCTTAAAAACACCATTTGGGGGGCAACACGTCAGCAGCATAATGAGGCTTTTGTTACTTTTTTGCGAAGAATCATAACGTTTGTAACACAACAGTTCTTGATGCAGAGGGTGTACTCCAAAGTTGAATCCTAAGTCTTCTGTTTTTTGTATAATCTTCCAGTATTTTTTATTTCTTTTGAAACATATAATCTGAAATGTTTCATAAAACTAAGCTGAAGAACTTTAGATAAATCACTCCCTAAATGTATGATTAGTAACCTAAGAAAGCTTCATGCCCAATCCTGTTGATATAGCTCTTTTAACTCAGGTTTCTAAAATATGTATTATTTTTATTTTGTTACATTTTTCCTACCCCCCAGTGCCTGTAAAGAAAGAACACCTGGAAAGAAACATTCTTCTGAACAGTTTGCAAAAAGTCCCCTATGGAGTTCGAGTTTTGGCTAGAGGCCTAAAGAGGTAAGGTAGCCTTGTCCTTTTAAAATGTTGATAGAATTGACAAACAGGAGTTCAGCTCCTTGTTCCATCACATAAATCCTGTGTGACCACAGGCAAATTGCTTACAATACTCCTGTGTTTCAGTTCCCTTTGTGGAAGATGTAGTTTGTAGTAGTTCCTTCCCTCACAGAGGTACTGCAAGGGTAAATACATCAATAATAGTGAAGCATACAAATATTCTAGTAACAGAGGTCATAAAATACCATGGTTATTTTCTCTTCAATGTTAAACCTGGTTTAAGCCAACACCCTCCTTGTCCTTTTGCAAGTGGTCTCCTTTTCCAGAAGTGTCTTCACAAAATATCTCAACCTATCCTATGTGTCAGTAACACTATTCTGAAAGAGTTGACTATGTAACCACTTCCTCACACCGATTTCTCCCAAAGATTACTTCTTATTTACAAATGTACAAAAGAAAACCAGAAAAACTAGCAAAAATAAAGAAAAATAATAAAAATAAAATAAACCCCCCAAGACTGTGGACAAGTAAAATATTGTATGAAGTTAATTATAGCCACGTTGAGGTCTGTTCTTCATCTGACGTCAGGAAACAGACCTCATTTTTATTTTTCTCTATTGAGAAATTTGTTCAATAAGCAACTGTAGAATTTAACCTTTTAAATCCATTGTTCATGTAAGAAAGTATCTTTCTCTTTTTGTCTTTCAAAGTTTTCTTGTTCTAGGACACAGTCTTTACCCCTTTTATCCTCAAAAGCAGAAAGAGGAATCTTGTCTAGATTCAGACTTCTCTATCCCTTCCATACAGGGTTGTTCACTGTTCTCATGGTTTAAACCCAAAAAGCAACACACAGCTCCTTGCTCACTCTGTTGCAATGGAATCAAAAAAATAATAACAATCTTAATAATAAAAAACAACAGCAATAATAATAATAGTAGTAGTAATTGTAATGAAAATGAATATAGTTCTTTAAAGAAAGGAAAATAAACCCCTAAAAAAGACAAGTAAGGTGCAAGGCAGTTGCTCATTAGCCACTGACCAATTCCCAATCAGAAATCCACCCCTCCTGGCCAGCTTCCTCCAGTTTATATACTGAGCACAATCTTCTGTGGAATGGCATATCTTTTTGGCTAATTCAGGTTAGCTGTCCTCACTGTACTCCCTCCCAGCTTCTTATGTATCTTCTTGCTGGCAGAGCATGGGAAACTGAAACAATCCTTAACTTGGGAATTAGCAACAACTAAAACATCAATGTGTTAGCAACATTAATCTCACACTAAATCCAAAACACAGCACTGTACAAGCTCCTAGGAAGAAAATTAATTCTACAGCAGCCAAAAACAGGCCAGCTGTGTTCTTCAAAAGTTATTCTTCACAACTCCAAACTTGTAATCAGGCCCACTGTTCACCTTCACACACTAAATTACAATTAGATACTTTTTCTTCTCTGAGGTTCCTTAGCTTTCTTCTCACTATTTCATCAGTGATGGGCCTTTTGAAGCTTTTCGTTTCAGAGCACCATGAACACTTTTATTCACACTTCTTTGTATTTTAAAGAAAATCAATAACTTGTATTGTCTTTATTTTGTCCACCTGATTTAGTTTTTTGAGGTAATTTGTCTTAAGCCAAGAAGTTAGAAGACCTTGGCCTGCGGATGGGTTGCCATGGGATAGCACAGATCTAGCAGATATTTAGATGATAACCATCTCTTTGCAACCACTCCCCACTTTTGTCCTCAAGATCCTGCACTAAGTCACTTCTACCCAGAAGAGTTTTGGAGAAGACACCTGCATTACCCTCTCTTTTTTTGTGAAGCCCTTATTTTTTGAAGAACACCTTCAGGCACATACAAATGGTTCCTGAGTGATGGCCGTGGCGATGCAGTCAGTCATAATTTCCTTATTTTAAATCACGTATGCGTAATAATCTCTCACAGGAGAAATACAGTTTGTTAATCAGACAAGTATCTAGAATTCATTTAGAGCAGGTAAAAATTTAAGCATGAGTTTTATCCCTGAGTATCATTAAGTGGGATTCACTCTTGATGCAGCATTCTATGAGCAGAATGAGGCAGAATCACATCTGTGTGATGTGCCTACCAACTGGTAACCAGATGTTATTACAGACTTTACTAATTATCAAGGTTGTTTTTTGGGAGTATACTTGCTTACTACACACAAATGTAGCCAAAAATATAACCTGACTCATACAGTCTGCAAAGGTACCTGGGGTGCCAAAAATGTACATCCACTAGCTAGGTGAGTTGAACTGTATTGAGCACCTGGCATTGGAAATTGCCAGTGTTATGTGTTCTGTCTATTTCTAATCTCATTAAAGTAGGCTAAACCTGGAGTAATACTGCTAATCTCAGAGAAACTCATTTGTGATCTTTCAACAGATATGATTATTATCCGAAAGCTCAACACCTCTTACTAATCTAGTCTATTTGTTATGAATTAAGGTCTAACTGTAGTTTGAAAAGAAATTATATCCTTTTCCTCTAAATGTGAAAAAAAGCATGCAAATAATTATTCACAGGCACACTTTTAATTAACATTGTTGGAAAAGCTTTACTTAATATTATCACAGGTAAATTAAAGACTTAAGGCAAAAGTAATTAAGAGATGACAGAAACAGAAAAAGTTACTGGTGGCCAACATGAGATTGAACAGATCTGATTTTATCTCATAGTAAAAAGAGGGTGTAGAAAAGTTGTAAGGGCACTTAAATTTAAGTTGTGCAGGATGACTGAGTTGCTAAAATATTTCCAAATTAGTCACTAATGAACTGTCACAGGAAAACCTGGAGAAATAAAGAGGGTGAGAGAAATAAAAGCATATCACTAGAGGATAAGTTTGTGAATGAAGTGTGAGTAAAGACAAACCACTCCTCATTATTGAAGTACTACATTTGAACCGGGTTTAAATGACTTCAAGCACAGATTGTAACTAATGTGCAGGTGGACATATTACAAAAATATTTTCCTCCTGTCTAAGAGGGAAAAATTTTTATAAAATTCTACACTATGAACTTTAAAAAGGATTATGGCATCCCCTAACACATAGAAAGTCACAGCAGCTGTTAAAACTGCTCTGAAAAAAATGTAAGTGAATATGACCACAATTTGTACACACACAAATGTCTGACTTTCAGATGTCCTGGAAGTGTAGTAACACCAGGGAAATAGATGTAGTCTTGAACAGTACCTTAGCACTAGTGTCATGAATAAGGACATGTAGGGACATCACAGCTGTGGCTTTAGAATGAGACTGAAGACAGAAAAACGACTGAGGTTCTATGACTGTTAGAAATGTGTTGAATCTAAAAAGAATGAGGCACGCACTGCCAGAAGAAATTGTAAAAAAGCAACAGAAATGGACAAGGTTGTTTAACGGAGGAGGCAGAACATAGGCAACTGAAGACCTTGATATGATCAGTGGATGCATATGCTGCTGCAGTATTATGCAGCTTGATTGCAACACTCTGTGGGAAACTTCAGGCAAAATTGTTCATCTTAATATTGATACTAGTGCCATGTCACATGTTACAGGTGGAGCAACAAAGAAAAGTTCATTGTATGAACATCCGTCTGTAATGGAGAAGGGATTTCCTATATCAGGCAACGCCAGCTGAAATAATTAAATAATTCTGAGACGTCATCCCTGGCAACTGGCATTTGGTGATGTATAAACCATACCAAAAATGGATAGTATTCTTGAAATGAAGTCTTCTGAAATGTATTTCAACTTTGAAAAGTTGTGATTTCAGTATGGCTCTTTATTAGCTAAAATAAATAGCTAAAATAGGCCAGTGTATGTAGTTCCAAATTCGTGCCTCCTTCCTTCTGCAAACTTTTTTTTTATTTGTATTTTAAGCCTAGAGTGTGTTGTGATGTGTTGTGATGAGTCTTTATACTGAAAAACCTAAGGTTTGGGGTTTTTTTTCTTGGACTGGAAGCTTTGTAAGACTTCTATCACTGTTGTAACATTCCTGTTAAACAGCAAAAGCACAAGAGAAAATAGATCCTGAACTAACACTCTGCAGCTACAAATATCATTAGCTAATGAGCTACAACTATTATAAAATTTCCAGAGGAACAAAAGTTTCAGAAAAATACTTTACACTTGCTGCCAAAAGGAGGAATTAATTTCTACCTGCAGCAAGAACATAGTAATATATCTGTGTTATCTTCCATTATGTTACTTTCTATCATTCCTGTAAATACTTTGATCTCTTGGATGTACGTAATGGCAAGAGCAGGAATTGGCCACACATTTCAACATTTACAATTAGTGCTCAAAACCAGTGTTGCTTGTCATCTATTACAGTCTTATAGTTGTTAAATATTTTCTGAGAGAGTAAATTGCTCCCTTTAGTATGCTACAAATATTTGACTGTCTGTGGAAAACATGGTAATCTTACGCTCCTAAAGCATGCAGAGGAGCATATGTAAGATGTCATACTATTTTGAAGCAATTGGTAATTGATGTAGTGAGTGTCATGCAAAAACAACCATCTGAAAGCTGGAGGCATGTAGCAGGTCATGGTAATATAACTCACTTTCAGTTTTGCAGGTAAGCTCCCTGAAATGACTTCACAGATAGCTGTAGAAGAAGCTCATCAAAAGCCTTCAAAATACTTGTGAATACAAGTGTATTTACATCCAAGTACATTTAGCTGATCTGGAGAAGAAATTACAAACAAAACCAATAGAAAATATTTTATTCTATTTATTTGTGTACTTCTAAAATTATTTAGAAAAAACAGGGAAAGCCTCTTTGAAATCTAAATATTTTAAAAAACATTGGGTAATTGAAAAACTTTTTGTCTATAATAATAAACAGCTTAGTGTTACCAAAAATGTACCAGTCTGACCTTTTTTTGAACGCAGTATTTTTATCATAGAATCTATGAATCACAGAATCGTTTTTGTTGGAAGAGGCCCTTAAGATAGTCAAGACCAATCATCAACAGGACACTGCCACGTCTCCTAGCACCACATCTCCAAGGATAGTGACTCAACCACTTGTACTAGCAGCCTCTTCCAGTGCTTCACAACCCTTTCTGTAATGAAATTTTTCCTAATAACCCATCTAAATCTCCCCTGGCGCAACTTGAGACCATTTCCTCTCATCCTATCACTCGTTACTTAGCAGAAAAGACTGACCCCCCTTCTCACTACAACCTCCTTTCAGGCAGTTGAAGAAAGGGATAGGGTCATCCCTCAGCCTCCTTTTCTCCAGGCTAAACAATACCAGCTCCTTCAGCTGGTCCTCATAGGATTTGTTCTCTAGACGCTTCACCAGATACATTGTTCTTCTTTGGACACGCTCCAACACCTCAATGTCTTTCTTGTGGTGACGGGACCAAAACTGGACACAGTATTCAAGGTGCAGCCTCACCAATGCTGAGTACAGGGGGACAATCACTTCCCTGCTTCTGCTGGCTGCACAATTTCTGATACCAGCCAGGATGCTGTTGGTCTTCTTGGCCACCTGGACACACTGCTGGCTCACATTCAGCTGACTGTTGACCAGCACCCCAAGGTTCATTTCTGCTGGTCAGCTTTCTGGCCACTCCTCCCAAAGACTGTAGTATTGTGACCCAAGTGCAGGATTCAGCACTTGGCCTTGTTGAACCTCATACCAGTGGCCTTAGCCCATTGATCCAGCCTGCCCTCTGTAGAGCCTCTCAAGCCTCTAGCTGATCTACTCATGTGCCTAACTTGGTCTTAACTGCAAACCTACTGAGTGTGCACCTGATTCCCTCATCCAGACCGTTGATAAAGATGTTGAAGAGAACAGGCTCCAATACTGACTGAGGAACACCACTGATGACCAGCCATCAACTGGTTTTAACTCCATCCACTATCCCTTTTTGCACCCTGCCAGCCAGCGCGTTTTTTGTCTAGCAAACAATACACTCATCCAAGCCATGAGCAGTCAGTTTCTCCAGGAGAACCCTATAGGAAACAGTGTCAAAAGCTTTCTAAAGTCCAGGTGGATAAGGTCCACATCATCCACCTTGTCACAGAAGAAGATCAAGTTAGTAAAGGAGGACCTGCCTGCAGAATGATCTGCAGGACCATTCATGAGAAAAATACGTTTGAGACAAAGCATATTAGTTTATTTTATAAACCAAGGTTATAAGACAGAAATCAGGAAGACGTATTTGAATTGCGTTAAATGTTGTTTCAGTGACCTTACTAGTTCCATTTTGGCAGATGTAATTCCATTTTTTAGAAGGTTTTAAGTTCTGGTTTGAGAATTTCTTTTTGCAAATGAATATTCTCCCATAAGAAAGATAATTCAGCTCCAGGAAAAAAGGCCCACTCTAGTAATGACCACCCAAAATGCCAAAGAGAAGAACAAAATATATGGAGAGAAGAACAAAAAGCACTGCATTTGGATACCTTAGAGGAAATAATTTTAGATGTGTCCATATTAATTTCTCCTTTGATTGTTTTATTTTTTAAACTCCTGAGTTTCTAATTAGAAATATAATTTATTTTATTTTTCAGTGGAATTACAGTTTTTCCCTTCTCTCCTGCTTCAGGTGTAATAGTAAACAATGGGAGAAGATCATAAAGAAAATTATCCAGAGTTTTGTAGAGCAATATGATCCTGCTTTTCTTTCTTTACTCTGAAAGAATTTTGGAGTATTCTTTGCAAAATTCTTTGTACTATTTCCTCTGTATTTAATTTCCTAATATGTGAAATAAGGATAAAGACTTTCTAGTTTGTAGAAAAGTTGTGCTGACAATTAGATTAAAGGTTATATATACTCATATACGAGGTGCTATATTAAAGAACACATATGAATCAAATTACACCAAACTGCAAGATGAACTTTTTAATATACACAGAGTGCAGTATTGAAACTCAAATTATTGGTGCCTGTTGAAGCATGGTTCATATTACTATTAATAGCAGAGGTAATGTGTGTCACAAACAGTCACTCTTTACTGGTATCTACAGGGTCTGCACGAGCATGATTCTACTAGATAAAGAAAAGATATATACGTGATTTTCTTTTCAGTGAAGGGTGTAGAACCAGTATCTTTAAATTATGATTAATATGAGTAGAATGAAATGGATTTAATATTAGGTTCTGTATTTGTTGTTTTAATTAGTTTGAAACTGTGCAAAAGTTGCATTTAGGCCCAATCTTGAAATCTCCATCTTGATAGATCCCAGCTGGGAGATATTTTTATAAGGTTTTTACTATTCAGATACTATAGTGTCTTTTATTGTTATTATCAAAATTAAGTTAATCTAAGTGGTGATTATAAACACTGATGCTAAATATAGAAACTGTAATTAATGTGATTAAAATCTAGCTTCTGTGACTTTCATTTTTCAGTCCAGAAGCTGTGATTAGTGGAGTTTAGTGGAGCGTAGGGTGAAAATGCTGAAGTCAGTGCAGAATCCACAGAGCAGTTAATTTACCTTTTAGTAGTACTATATGCCCTGTCAAAGATTATTATTCTGAACAAAGGCTGTATGGAGTATTGTTATATAGTGTGAATCCACTGGCTATGGTCTACTTCAGCAGTGCTTTATTTTTTCTCAAATACTTGTAGTTCAAATACTTGCAATCTTTTACTTCCAGAAATCAGTGTTTTGCATGAGATAACTTCTTACTAGAGACTATCAAATATTGCATTATGGAGGATAATGTTGTCCCTGCTGCCAGAACTACTCATGATCTGGCATTTCTCACTGTCGTGTTTCTATCATCTTTTATCGCCTTTTCCACTGTCTTCTAGATCTCCTGTATCTTGAGTTTGTTGCGACATAAGGGTGAAATGGGTCAGTCGTCCTCTGGACTCTTGGTGTACAACCATCTACTGTGCTAAGTACTCTGTCACTATTTGTGGCAGCCTGCACATCTGTGCTCAGCTGCACAGGGTGAGAAGGAGGTAACTTGATATCTTGAGATCCTTTGCACTACTATTTCCTATACTTTTATATTTATATTTATTCTACAAAGAAGGAGAGGCGAAGGAGTAGTGTCCTGTCAAGGGTTGAGGGACCGAGGTACCCACT
>NW_010418290.1:32596-34052 GCF_000710305.1 Buceros rhinoceros silvestris | reverse complement strand
ATTTATCTGGGCCGTGACAGCGTTGCGCTGTCAGTACCGGTTGTTCCGCAGCGAGCCTCTCCGGAAGCCCGCGGTGAGCGTCTGTGCCTGGTTTCCACGGATGCAAAACCAAGCTCTGGAAAAGAAGTGTTTTTGTAAGGGGAACGAGCAAACAAAACGCATTTGAAGGAAGTGTTGCTGACTGCGGGACTGACGCTGCAGCCGCAGCACAACATGGAAGTGTTCCCGATGTGCTGTAAAGAGGGCAGACCCAGGCTGCCACCGGCAGCCACACTACCACTGCAAAACGAGGTGTTTCCTTGTCCTTTTCCCCTTGCCTGCCTTGTGCTGAAGGCCAGTCCCTAAATCTGAACCAGGCTCTGATCAGTTCCCACACCAACAAACCCTTCCGTGTATCCCCACCGGTACGAAAGCTGCGGGATTGGGTCAATGGTATACAACATCTCACTTCCCCCTGCTTTCTGACCGACAGCGCTCACAGGAGGTCCTGCGTAACACACTTGTACAAAGATTAAAGCAGAAACTCTATCCGAGCTCCCTGTGAACAGCAGGGTCAGCTGTACTCCAAGTGCCTTATGTCACCCTGGAGAAGCAAAGCTGTGGTGAAGTTGGGTTTCCCATGGCTGTGTATCCCTGGGGCCCTGCCAAGCAGCCAGAGGTGTGCCACTGAATGTCATCACCCTTTGCTGGCACCGCTGGAGCATCGGCAGTAATAACAATGTGTTAAAAGACTTTGGGTTAGGCCTTTAGTAATACTCCTTCATTGGTTACAAGGGGCTGAGACAACACCAGACCTGGAGGGTAATTCTATGATCCTTACCTCTTACCTTACCTTTAACATAGTACCAGCATGAAATGGAGATCAAAACAAAGCTGTTGAGGTCAGGTATGCTCTCTAGTCATCTTCAGTGGGGATTGGAGAAAAGTTTTGTTGTTTTTCAGTATATTCTAAGAGACTATTACACTAACATGTGGACAAAGTACAACTGATAGAAACAATGTGCTTCTTGTGTTTTAAACAACACAGTTAGTTCACATGAGCCATCCTTTTGCATAACTACGCAAATGTGTTTGCAAGACTCACAGTGCAAATGCACAGAAACCAGCTGTACTACTCATAAAGCTTGTTCATTATGTTGAACCCTGACAATTCCCATGATTCAGCTGAACACTGACCTGCTTCTTCCCCCGTTGTCCCCCCTGTTGTTGTCACTGCAAGATTTTTTCTTTCCCGTACATTTAAGAAAAAATACTAAGGGGTTTTTTTTGCTGAAAAAAATCTCCAGGAGTTAAGTAATAACTCTGAAAAACCTGTAGTTGGTTCCAGAAGCCCCTTCAGTGCAATGATGTGGAATTCTGTTAATCCTAGTGATGCTACAGCCTCCAGAGGGTTGTGCTGCTCGGGTTCTGCTGGCCACGTTGTAGGCAGGAATGGCTGGGGTGGCCGGGGGGGAAT
>NW_010418290.1:28270-32557 GCF_000710305.1 Buceros rhinoceros silvestris | reverse complement strand
GGCCACGTTGTAGGCAGGACTGCATGGGGTGGCGGGGTGGGAATGCACAGGGTGGCCAGGGGCCGTGGATGGCAGGGGGCAACCAGCTAACGTCTGCACACCCACCCAGCTGTGCACAACTGCCTGGGCACTGTGAGCACTGAAGAAAGGTAGCATGCTGTTTTCTCTGACTTACATTGCAGGAGGGTAATGAGAATGATGATTTATTTCAATAGGTACAGCAGCTGATGGTATCTGTTAAAACTGAATCCTCCTAGGTAATTATAATCAGCAAGAAAACACAGTGTTGGCCCTGAAAAGCTTCCTATCTAATTATACATATTACTCCTAAATTATTACAAAGCATTTTTTTGCTGTCTAGGTTCATTTGTATAAGTGACAAGCATTTTAAATAAGTACCTTAAGTACCTATCAAAGATTCAAAATGACACAAGGAATTGCAGGTGCTTTGTAGGTGTCTATTTTCTGCAAGATCGTTTTTGATAGCTCATGTAAGACAGAAACATGAATACACAGTATAAGTAATCTGAAGGCTTCCAGTGTGTGTTTTCCCATTTTTACATTTAAAAATGTGAAACAGGACAGATCAAATTCACACACTAGCTCTACTTGTGTGCTTTGCTGCAGTTGCTGTCTCAGAACCCCGAATATATCAATTCACTTATATGAAGTGATCTTTTTCTTTTCTAGTAGGGGGGATGAGATGGAAGGAGCAGATTTGAGGTGCCAAAAGATGAAGGATAGGCACCAATGAAGGAAAACAATGCTCCAACCAAGAACAGTACCAGTGGGTCCATGTGGATGCTGTGAGATCTGGTGTATTACCTTTGTACAGCATGTGTTTCTGCAGAGGAGAAACAGTAATAGAAGCACTGATCCTCCACAGCCCGGCATATTGTAAATATATAATTGGATTGGCAAGATAACGAGGTACAATACATAATAATTGTATTTTTTTCACTGTTTTAAATAGGTCACATCTTTCCTCTCTGAATCTGAATTAAATTTTCCTCTGTGCTGAGGGCCAAGCATGTGACTCTTTACAGCTGTAAAAAAGAAAGCAGCAGCAAACCCCTGGGGTATAGAGAAATTACAGCAGCCACGCAACGCATTTCTGCATTCAGAAAAGCTTTACAGTTGGGTCAGACAACAGCTACTAAGCAGGGACATATGATTTTTTTTTTCATGTTGTCAGAAGAAAATGTGGAACTGATAAGAAACACCTGTGGAAATGGAAAGCCATTTCAGAAACCAGGATATGTTTAGAAGAGATAAAATCTGAAGGCATGTGTTGCAAGGCAAGATAATCTTGAACAGAATGTCTGTTTAAAAAAAAAAAAAGGAAGAAGAAGCAGTAGTATGTCTCAGGTAATCAGCTTTCTGTGCAAAGAAAGGTCCTAGAGGATCATAAGGCAACATTGGTGCAGTATGTTAACTGCATGAGCTGCATGGATGTTGTTCATTCATTTTTCTTCATGGAAACATGATTCCATTTACATTTTATTTGCATCTTGTAAATATTTTCTTAGAACCCCAGCAGGACACTGGAAAGCATAAAAGCACACATTACCAGCTGAACATATGTAACCAAAGTTTCCTCTTTGCTTGCAGCTCAGCCTGTTCCATGTGCTCTGATTTAAAGCCCTGTAAGCCACTTACCACATAGGAATGCTGTTTAGCTACATTAAACTTTTTTGAGGGAAGATTTGTCAGATCATTTGTTTTACTTAACGCATACATATTTTCAGGCCTTTGTCCTGATGTGAAATAAGTATTTTTTAAAGAAAGTTGATCTCAATATTTCTTTTCATAGTCCAGAAAGGATGAAGTAGTTAAATGATAAATAGTGGGAAATGTGCAGTACGGCATGGATTTAATGGAAACATTGCCACGATTCTGTGCCTCAGTGTTGTGGCATTAAATCTATCAGAAGACAGAGGCAGACTGCCGGCGTGTGCGATGCCCAGAGGAGGAGGCAGTTCCAGTAACAGTTTTTGAGACTGTAAAGTGACGCTAAAATGGAAATCTCAGCTGCAGTTCTAGGAGGACCCAGCTGAACAAGATACATAAGCGCATGCCCAGTTTTAAACACACAAGTAGTCCCAAAAGCAATGAGACCACCCACAGGCTTACAATCCCTTGAAGAATTGAGCCATTAGCTGCTCAGGATCTCTGCTGAAAAAAGACATAAAGTTTCCTTTGTATTACTTAATATTAAAAAGGACTTTGCCAACATAAAACACTGGAGGAGATCAATCCAAACCAAATGGATAATATGAGGAACCAAAGCAGCCTTGCAGGAGGTCTGCCTTTTGCTAAAATTCTCCCATTTCAGCCCATGTTGAGTTGCTCCTCCTGTTGAGGTCCATGGTCAATAGCACTCCTTCTAGGCAAGAACACAAGATTACAGTTGCTTCCCCCCATTGATAGATGAGCAATTGTCAAGTTCTGGAGGTTTGGAGAATATTTTTTTCAGACACAAAGTCCTAACCAACCCCTTGTTTGCAAAAAAGTTCTATCTGTAGCAAATCTTTTTAAGACCTACTTGGGATGCTTGAGCTGCTTTGTTTGCAAGGATATTTCTGCAGTTTCTCAAACTGTGTTACATGAGTGGCAAATGAATTTTAATGAGCTGATCCTTTTGCAGTGTACGAGGCAGGGAAGTGTTAATATCTCTGCTTTATGGATAGACAACTGATCTGCAAGGTGTCAGAAACCTCAGCTGCAGAAAATCTAGAAAACTGAGCTGACTTTATTGGAGTGGCACTGATTTATACCAGCTGAACATATGGCCCCAGAAGATTAAGTAGTCTGAGAAATCTGTGGCACATCTGGGACATTCCAAGGCCTGAGTCACAAGATCATCCTTCCTGCCCATAATGCTTGCAAACATGCCTCTACTATGCAGCAGTCTCAGCTAACTTTTTTCTCTAACCTCTTGGCAAAGCAATAATGAAATTGTTTGAATGACTGAGCCCAGGGAAAGTTGGGGTTAGCTTCTGCTGTTGACAAAACCACTTTCTCTGGTTACTTTGTGCATTACATTATTTTGTACAGGTAAGCCAAAACTATATAAAGTATTGGATTATTGTATTTGCAGTCATATTCCAAACAGAGATGTAGCAGAAGGAATTTGCAGTCCAACATGGGGAAAGCGTCTGTCAAAGTGTTACAAAATGGGATCCATGCTTCCTTTTTGCTTCAGTCCCGTGCCATACTGGATACGGGTAGCTGAGGGCCAATACACCACTGCAGAGGTGTTTCCCTGCATACACTTTTTTAATCATCAAGCGTTTTATGTAAGCCCAGCGCTATATATATGCACATTTTCCTAGCTATCTTTTGCCCAGGCAAGAAGGAATTCTAGGAAATACAAAAGGTCTGAATAAAGTCCCATATATACTTTTATAGGCTATTGAAGCATGACTGTTTTGTAACTGGGACAGCTGTTGTAGCCACAGCAATATATATAGTTATCTATTGCTCTAGGACAGGAAAAAACAAAAAACAACAACTCCCCCAAAACCAACCAACCAAACAAACAAAACCCACAAAATCCCTCAAATGATAAACTCAGGTTAAATCCTATTCAAACAGGTTTTAAAAAAAATACGGTGGGGTGAAGCCTAGACAGTTTGTCAGGAAAAAAAAAAAAAGGTGAAGCTGTTCAAGTGCAGGCTTTGGTTGATGTGTGGCTTGTTGTGATACTCCAGGCATGGCTTCAAAATGGTACGGTCTTAACTGGTTACAATGTCACGTTACAATGATCCTGGTGAGAAAGGCATCAATCTGTCAGAAGTAACAGAAAAGTATAATGAAACTCATTTAGGACTTGGTTTATTACTGCATTATATTTAATTATAAAAAGGTTTTATATTGAGGGGATCAGTACTGTAAATGACATTAAACAGGCACTGACAAATAAGCAACACTGCACATCATTCCTAATTACCAACAGGAAAAGAAGACTTGAACTGTATTAAAAAAAAAAAAATTAAAAAAGAATTATCTTCTTGAACAAAGAAGAACAAACACATACCCCACAACACTAGTCTGGAAAATGAATGAAAAATGTAATCAAACTATTCCAGAAGTTAAGAAATACAAAACTTCTTTATCGGTTTTCACAAAAGTGTGACAGACAACTTGCAAGACTTTTTAGAGTATTAGCAACTTCTTATACTGTGAGCTATATTTATCCCGAAGTCCAGAGTATTCATTTTAGCAGGATTTATTTTCAAAACACACTTTCAAACATTTGTTAAACTACTGAAAGGGGGTCAACAT
>NW_010418290.1:18325-28114 GCF_000710305.1 Buceros rhinoceros silvestris | reverse complement strand
AAATGGAGAAATGTTTGCTTAGCATCCATTTCCAGCCTGTTATTCAACAAAAAAGCAACATCTGCAAGCAGTTTCTCAAGCGCTCTGCATAACCCGGCACCACCACCTGGTGTTCGGGAAGGAAGATTCAATTTCCCTTGTCTTGCACATTAAATCTCAAGCGCCACGCACGCAAAGAGAAATCACCCATTTCAAACATTCAAAGAAGAGGAAGAGGACAAACAAACAAACAAACCAAATCAAAAGAAAGCAGAATTTCCCACCCCCTGTAATATATGAGAGAGGCAGTTCTGTCCATTTTAGCCACCGGGATATGGGGTGAAGAAGCTGAGCTGGTCACGCCAGCCCTAACAGCATGCTGCTTCTGCTCTCTTAGCTTGGGGGTTCCTTCAAAATCTTTATAGACCTTGGCAGTGCATATGACTTGCCTCCAACGTTCTACCTGCCTTCCCCCAAATCTTGCAACTTGCTACCAAAATAGCTTAAGTTGGCTGTATTTTGGCTGTTCTGCCAATGGTGACTGCTGAAATTTCCTTGCATGATGTTTTTGCAGGGAAGGTCAAATGAATACTGGCCTCCCAGGTTTATAAGCATTGAACATGGTAAGGGCCAAAGCTTTTCCTTCAGAAAATCTGGTAAGGAAGCCACTCATCACTTCACAGGGATGGAATGGAGAGGAGAATCTGTGTCATTTTCTTTTCATTATTAATGGTCCAAAAAGAAAGAAAATTGTAGCTGAGTGGGTCCTACGAAAGCCAAAAGAAGATACACAATACCACATTGCTGCCTGTATCCAAAGATGCGGCCAAAAGCTTTGTCAGTTGTACCTGAGAATTTGACCTGCCTCTGGACCGCAAGAGAAACTGAGTTACAACCAATGGGAAAAATTGCGGAGGAGTTGCGCTCCATACAGGCTGTTAAATCACAGGCCAAAAGCTGACTCTTCTTTTTCCATCAGCTTTCCCTTTAGACAGGTAAATCTCCAGCTAGCCATTTAGGTCTAACTGCATATCTAATTTTTTTCCAGGACTGATCCTCTAATTTTTTTCCAGGACTGATGTAGATATGCACAGAGCCTGTTCAAAAGGGCATGTCACTGATTAATGGCAAACAGTGCAATTCTTAACAGATAGTAAAACACATGCCTGCTGCTAATCAGTGCTGTCAATGGACTGTGATGTTAAGCATGTGCATTTCTGTGTCACAAGTTTGGTGAAACTCCATGGCTTGGCTGTGGTGTCTGCAATTCTCAGACACCACCATGTGGGGGATGGGAGGATGTTGTTTGTGGTTGGGGTTTTGGTTGTTGTTGCTTCTTCCAAAAAATGAGAAATCGTTCATGGGTTAAAGCTGATATTTCTGCATTGTCTGTTTCCATTCAGCTCCCAAGTCAAGATGATTAGGTTTTGTTTTATTTGCATACTCAGCAAACACCTGAAAGTTGTAGAACTGAGCTTGTTATCAGGTTGATGCAGGTTACATTTTTGTCCTCTTCTGGTCTGCAATCCTAGAGTGGTTGCACAAACCACAGCACAGCCTGATTACCTCGGAGCGTCTAGACCTTGGAAGAGTTCCAGTTTGCAGTTTCTGTCCTTCCTATTTTTCCCCTCTCCTTACAGAACCATTCAATTCTTTAGGTCAGAAAAGTCCTTCCAGAACATCAAGTCCAACCATAAACCTAACACTGCCAAATCCACCACTAAACCAAGTCCCTAAAGTGCTGAATCAACACATCTTTTAAATACCTCCAGGAACTGTGACTCCACCACCTCACCAGGCAGCCTGTTTCAATGCTTTATAATCCTTTCTGTAAAGAAATTTTTCCTTATGTCCAGTCTAAACCTCCCCTGCTGCAACTTGAGGCACCCCTTGTCCTATCACTTGTTACTTGGGAGAAGACACAGATCCATATCTTGCTGCAATTTCCTTTCAGATAGTTGTAGAGAGTTATAAGTTCTCCCAAATCTTCTCTTCTTCAGGCTCAACAACCCCAGTTTCCTCACCAGCTTTGTTGCCCTTCTTTGGACACACTCCAGCACCTCAATGCTAGAGTTCTCCTTGTAGTGAGTGGCCCAAAACCAAACAGAGTACTCAAGGTATGACCTCACCAGTGTCGAGTATAGGGAGACAATCACTGCCCCTGTCCTGCTGGCCACACTATCATCTTTGGACACACTCCAGCACCTCAATGTCCTTCTTGTAGTGAGGAACTCAAAAGTGGAAAGAGGATTCAAAGTGCAGCCAGGGTCCAAGTACAGGGGTAGGATCACTGGCCTGGTCCTGCTGATCACACTATTTCTGATGCAAGCCAGGATGCTGTTGGCCGCCTTGGCCACCTGGGCACACTGCTGGCTCATATTCAGCTGGCTGTCAACAAACACCTCCAGGGCCTTCTTTGATGGACAGCTTTCCAGTTACTCTTCCTCAAGCCTGTAGCATTGCATGGGGTTGTTGTGACCCAAGAGCAAGACCCAGCTCTTGGCCTTATTGAACCACATACCATTGGACTCTGCCCATCGATCCAGCCTGTTGAGACCCCTCTGTAGAGCCTCTGTACCCTCAAGCAGGTCGACACTCCTTCCTAATTTGGTGCCACCCGCAAACTTACTGAGGGTGCACTTGATCCCCTCATCTGTATCATTGATAAAAGATGTTGAAGAGGACAGGCACCAGTACTGAGCCCTGGGGAACACCACCTGTGACGGCCACCAGCTGGGTTTAACTCTATTCACTACAAGTCATTGGCCCAGCTATCCAGCCAGTTTTTTACCCAGCAAAGACATTAAAAGAGCTTAAAACATTACAAAGAGTTGAAGACAATTTTAAAAGTAGAAGGGGGTTTTTGTTTGTTTGTTGTTTTTTTGTTGTTTTTTCCCCCCCACAAAATGGAAGAAATACACTCTCTGTATCAACTGAGTGGAAGGTACTTCATGAAGGAGCTGGACCAGTTAGGTGGCACTACAGCAGGCACAAGAGGGTCCACCTGCCCACCATGGAGGACAGCCCCAAAACAGGAAACCTCAATGAAATTAAGTGAATATTGGACACACAGGGTGGAGATATCTTTCCAGCTCTTTTCTGTACCAATTCTTGCAGCGTGGATGCACTGGGAAAGTAGTTTGCAGCAGCAGCCATTGGAGTCAATTAGCATATGGGGTGTGGAAAAAGGGCTTTATATCCACCTGATAGTTGAGATGTGGATCAAGCATGGATTGCTTCCCTCAAACACTGCTTCAGAGACATCTGAGCCCATGCTCATGTTCGCTAACCCAGTGACTTGTAGGTGATCAGGTTTTAAGTGCTAACCTGTTTCTGTTGGCTGCCGAAAGAGCTAAAGGCAATTGTTTTAAATTTAGGTGCTCCTGTGCAGTGCTCCTATTCAAGTGCCCTGAGGCTGGAGGCTGCATCATTATTGGCACCCCAAATGATGACAGGATCAGAGAGAACACATATATGTTGGAATTGTTTTGTGTGTAAAATAAATGTGAAACTAATACCTAAAAATACATCTTTGGGGTTTTGTTTGTTTTGTTTTGTTTGTTTATTTGTTTGGGGTTTTTTTTTTTTTGTAAGCAAGAGCACACAGGAGAGGTCTGGAATATTTTCTACTACAGCCAGCAGTGGATTTTTGTAGTGGAAAAGCTGCAAATTTATTAAGAAAATATTCATGGCTTGGCTTCACGAACGAAGATCTGGGAAGGACTTTTCCCACGCTCACTGCAAGCGATGAGTGCACCCTTCAAGCCTGCGTGGTGGATTTGTTAGGTGAGGCACCAGTGTGCACGGAACTGGCTCCACCCTTTACACCTGAGGTTCATCTGCCAGGGCCTAGCGAGCTTGGACGGTGAAGGACTTCACTAAGAAAATATATAGCGATACAAAAAACCAAACCAAACCAAAACTGATGAATCCCTTCAATGACATACTACGGCACTGATCTAATCAGTGAATTTTGCTGTGGATATGCTGGACATTCTCCTGTAGACATTTCTAGGAATTTTTTAAAGAAACAGGACATCTTTTAACTGCAAATATGCAAACTGTCAATAACATAATATGGACTGCAGACATAATGGATTTCTTACTCCACCGAGCAATTAAAAGATCACATTGTTTTCACTTTCGTTACGTAAAGGAGGCTCTGCATATAGAGGTTTTTAAAAACACTATTGCTAAATAAACCTGGTGTTCTCCTACTCTTGTGACTGTGATTAACTTAATTTTTTTAAACTGTTTATTATTGCATCAGTAGAGGTCAAAAGCTGGCATCTATCCATCCTTTCCACCTAAAGGAAATTCCATTCGGATATCTCTGTGTGCTCTCCCTCCCCTTTTCAACATATTTTTAATAAAACTGGACTTTCTGACAGCCTTACAGGCCTCTAAGTGCACACAGACCAACACTAAGAAGGTTTATCTGGTTATTCACTAACAATTCAAGAAGAAGATGGCTCTTGACATTAGGACTGCTAGAGAAAGAGTCCCCTGGTATTGACTGAAAAGAAAAAGAGATGGTAAAGTGATAGGAAGTTGGTGATGAATTTGTGATCACTTGTTATGACTTAGATTTAAGACCCCTTGCAGGCCCTTAAATGTTCCATTGTCATGGTTTAGACCTGGCTAGTCACTAAGCACCAAGCACCATGCAGGTGGTATTCTCCCCAGGAGGAAAAAATACAACAAAATAAAACAAACTACTGAAGGGGCAACCAAGAGACAAGAGAGGGCTCACTCACCACTTACGGTCACAGGCAAAAGACAGACTTGACTAGGGGAAACAAAATCAATTTAATTCAAAGCAACAAAACTACAACAAAATCAACAATTAAAGTTGTAAAGGACAGAAAGAGAAAAACAAGATCATAAATAAATCTTCCTTCCACCCCTCCCTTCCTCCCAGGCCTGGCTTTACTACCTCCCACCTCCACACACACACTTAGAGCCAGAAGTGGGGGGTGGAACACGGGATGGGAGGTGCAGTCAGTCTTAGCTCTCTCCAGGTTGTTCCTGCAGCTTGCTCATGATGGGAAAACACTCCTCAGAGGTCACTGTGGGGACATGGTGACCTCCCCACATGAGACAGCCCAGCATTAATGTCTCTGGGTCACGTGGGGGTCTCCTGCCAGGATTGTCCTTCCAAGTGCCAAACCAACCTGGTTTCCAACCCTCCTCAAAGTCAAAGCATTTTTCAGGATTCCTGTCTCTGCATCAAGGATCTCTACATCAAGGGTTTCTGCAACATGGGTCCCTGCTGCCTGTCCGCCTTCCTGCCAGTGCTCTTTGAGGACTGCAGGGCCAATCTGCCAACTCAGCATGGACCAATCAAATATGGCTGTACTGGTGTGTATCCCCAACCTTCTCCTCAGTTCCTGGGTGACCATATGGCTGCTTCTCCTTCCATCCTACCCCCTTCAAAACAAATGAGCTCTCCCAAAACCAAAAGGCATTCCCAAAGGTATTTCCACTCTTAAATACATTTATTTGCAGAGGTGCTGATTGGCACAGCCTTGGCCAGAGGTGCGGCCAAACATCAACTGGGAAGGGGGAACTCGTTTTGCAAAGCTTCTTAGAGGGACCATGCTAGCAGCCCCATCCTCCGCTACCGAAACCGCACCAAACAATAGGAGGTGGCAGCCTCCTCCCCCACTACCAAAACCGTGCCAAATCCTAAACCACAACATCCATCCTATATTTTGGAGATTAATCTGAGTGAGATTTTCTAGTTTCAGAAATGCCTCCTCAACAAAAACATTCTGTTTTTGTGGGGCCGGAACCCTTTTGGAGATGAGAGCAGATTCTGAGGTACTCCAGTGAGCAAATCCTCTCCCAAGTTCAGGTTTTCCAGTTTAATCATGTTACCAAAAGCTGTCTTTTTAATGCTCTTCTCAGTTATTTGATTGTGACTGAGATCAAAGTTTTCTAGCTCTGACAGCTCACTGAAGACATCAGTAGGAATTATTGATATTTTACTGGCTGCTAAATATAATTCCTTGAGGGGAATGAATGCTCCCCAGATGACTGAAGTTCATCTTCATAATGTGCAGAGATGTTAGGGCATGAAACGTCACTTTGGGAAAAGGTTGGTGGGTTAACATGCTACTGTGGAGGCTCAGTGCCACCAGGTTCCTGCACCAAGTCACGCCTGCTCCATGACACTGTGAGTGCTGCTGCTGCCTGGTCCCAGTTCTTCTAGACCAGTGGGCAGGTCTGCCAGGATGCTCTTAAGATTAGTGTCACCCATGTGAAGACACATGAGCCTTTGCAAGCCTTCACAGACTTCTTTCATAGCTCCATCACTGAGTTGCTTATTCTTCAGAACCAAGAACTCTGGTGACATATTCCTTCAGGAGACACAGCTGGATGAAATCTGTTCTGTTATTCATAAGCAGTAAATATCTGGCACTAAAGGGGATTCTTTCAGGAATATCTGCTGGCTTTTTGCCTGAGAACTAAACCATCCTGAAAGTAAGATGAGAAAAGTGCAGACACCATTGTTATCAGCAAACGAAGTTTCAAAATTATTTGTGTGTAAATTTCTTCTAATATTCATTTAGCTGTGATATATTATCATTTACTTCTCTGTATCAGTATGAACATCAAATTATTGCTGTTTACAGTTAGAGCACTAGTCATCTGTCCTCAGTATCTTTTATAAACGATGTTCTCTAGGGTTACATTATTTGTTTTTATTTTGAGCTGTTTTTCTCCTTCTCTTCTTTGAGTGTATATGACGCATGGTCTGACACCAGTATCCCTCTCTAATGCTCTGTTTGAGCATCTGTTTTCTACATTTTTACAATTTTTTTTCAAGAAAGGGAAAACTATTAACTCATGCTTTGACTGTTTTACGATTTGTTCATTTGGTAATCAATCACGTGCATGTGATATATAACCACAAAGGAATTCTATATTAATGTGTTTCTAATTATTTGTATTTCTTACGGTATGACCAATACTTGCCCGTGACTCTTCACCATATATCATTGATATGTATAGCTACATACCTTATGATAATTAGTTTAACCAGCTTATGCTCAGAATGTGACTCAACAACTTTATCTGGAGGGCTCAACTGCCAGAGCAAACACACTCTGGAGGGCAAGAGTCATCCTCAAAAAAGGCTAGTAATCTGATCATCTCATCTTCCATGTTCCTGTATCATGATTGGAGTTCTTTATATTCTTCTGCCTTTCACTCCCTTTGGTAGCTTATGGCTTGTTTCTGACTGATTTATCTTTTCTTTTTGCTGTTTTAATAGTTCTTGGCCCACACATTCTTTCCTACATTTCTTTAACTCTTTCCTTTTCTTCCCTTTGCTAGGAGGAATGTCAATGATTCTTTTTCTGACATTTCTTTCTGGACTAATAGTCTAACTTTCTGACATGAGAAAACATGCACCCTTGGTTGATTTGTGACTTACACTTCTGACAGTTGGAATGCTCCTTTGCCTGATCATGGAAATGCTGCAAGGGAAGGTCTCCTTGGTTGTACTTGGATGTTGGTAATGGTGCTCCTACCCAACGGGCTGGTCTTGATCTCTGCAGGGAATGCCGTAGAAGTATGTGAGGTGTACAAACGGAATATCACTCAGCAATCCACAGGCTATACCCTCGCACTCTTCTACAGCTGTGGTCTCACCCATGCATTTCAAGACTGAATTAGTGCTATTATGTTTCAAAGGCAAAACTGCATCTTTAAACTTCTTGTTGAAATTATGAACCAACTGGAATGTCTTCACGGCAATTTTTCCTGTTTTCTGGACTTTTCCTGTTCCTCCTACATTTGCCTCTGTTAAGGAAAAGGTACAAATACTTATGGAAGAAAGATAGGAATACGTAAAACCATAAAACATAAACCATACAGTCCATTAACATAAAAGCCTGCAGATTAAATTTTTAAATGACATAAATTAAGAAAACTCTGTTTGATGCTTCTGCTTCTTTACTGATTTATACCAGCTCTGAGGACTTGAATCCTCTGGTAACAGAGAATGAAATTTCTTCTCCCGTTATAAATGCTCATGGATTTTGAAGCTATTAAATGCATTTGTTGTATTTTAACATGGGTCAGAATAACATCACTCTTTAAACTGGAAGTTGTATGTAATCCACCTTTAAGTATACTATCAAGGCATTTCTGTATCTTTAGAAACATGGCACATGAGACTTCTCACGCCTGGAACACAGATTGCTGAGGGAGGTGTAGATTCAGTAAAACCTTGTCAGACCAAAACTGTTTAGCCTCATCCTTTGGAAATGTGTTTTTAAATAATGAATTTTTGTCTGTCTACTCCAGAGAAGTAGAAAAGAAAGGAATATTTATGACAGGTAATTATTTAAATCCATACAATTATAATTAAGAAATCAATTTCTGAAATTGTTACATTCTTTCCTATCTCTTTTAGTTATCCATCGATTATTTGTCATCAATCGGTCCACTGGGCTATCGAGTATCTCACAAGAGTTATTTTAACTCTTTGTCCCCTTGTAATTTCTGAAAGTACTCTCATCCTAGGTATTCAGATAGAAAATCTAAGCTTTCTTAAAACTCACAGTTTTCTTGTGCAGCTGAGAGGAAAAGAAGTGATATAGCCATAATGATACCTTCATCCTCACCAGGTCAAGGAGAGTTTCTATCCTTTGCTGAAATTGATACTAAAAAAAAAATTAAATTGAAAATGAAATGAAAATATTTATTGAAACATTCCTTTAGATTTATTCTTACTTATATCCTGTGAGTAGAATCTCCCACAGCCTCTCATTTGAACAAGAAAGTCAGCTAAATCCGCTCTGAAGACTGCAGTTGGCACTGCCCACTGCCCTGCAGGCAGCAGCACAGGGTGTGCCCGGGTTGTGTGCCTAGGGCTACCCTTCACAAATGGAGTGTTCGCCTGGAAACGCTCAGGTTAATGTTCACTTTCCCTGTCACATTCTCTACAACTCTCCAGGACAACACCCTTTGGTAAGTGCCACAGCTCCTGCTGCCTGCAGCCACAGGCAGTACTCTCAAGCACCTTCCTGCAGAATGACCAGTTTTTCTCTCTTTATGTAAGTTTAACTTCCTATAACATGCTCAAGCTTCCCCCTATGTCACAGGTCTGCTCTAAAAACCCTGCTTTTTCCCATCACCGCCCCAGCAGATCATCTGCAGCTCCCCCTTCTTTCTACTGCCTAATTTTGTTGAGGCCATAGCTGAGCACAACATACACCATATGCTCGCAAAAGGAATCTGTAACTGTACTGCCTGGCAGCCTGCTCCCCTGGTGGGATCCCTGTCAGGGTTTTTTTTCCTCATCCAGCTGCTTATTGTCTTATGAATGTTGTAAGTATTTAGTTTTCTATCAAGTTTGACTGAACTTGGTCAATGAGGCAGAGGGTTGGGAGACAGACAAACAGTATGACTGGGTAACCACAGTCAAAGTAAGATGAAAATAACTTAAAAATAGTGTGCCTTATTATTTATTTATGGAGTAGACTATAATTTTAGCAGAAGTTTTCAGTCTTTGAGAATCATCTGCATTTTCCAAGGGTAAACCTCATAAATGAAATTAATGTAAAAGTGAGGATGTCTATAGTAAGCAGACATTTTGATTCTCTCTATCATTAATGGAGAAAATTAAATTCTTTTAAGTCCATTATATATATATATCCCCTTAAAAAAGAAAAAAACCAAACCAAAACATAAAAGACATCTAAAATAGATTAGGACATGGGATTTCCAACCAAACACAAAATGAACTGCAAAACTTCCTTTTTTTCCTGTCATGATTTTATTTTGCAAACTCTTTCC
>NW_010418290.1:15426-18247 GCF_000710305.1 Buceros rhinoceros silvestris | reverse complement strand
AAGTGCAATGAATGTATTGTTATGCTTTCTCGCACTGTGTAAATTAACATTGCTTCTAAGGAAACAAAGATTACTAAAAGAACAGACTAGAAAATAACACTCTTTTGAATTAATGGAAATTAATATCCTTATTTATAAGTAAGAGGGGGAGTCATTTTGTTAGCCAGTATGAAAATTACAATGATTTTCATTTATTGTTTTCATTCTTTTAATCTAAGATAGACTGGTTGTACAGTAACATCCTAATGATTATGTCAAATAGATTTCCTACCACTACATTTTCATAGAGATCTTTCATCACCATGCAATGATGTATGGCTCTACTTTATATATATGACTCCAGCATTTTTTGATACAGCAATTTATATGGCCATGAAAAATAAAAAAGAAATCTCAAATATTTGCATTTTCAGAGTGCTCTGACCTTTTTCAGCAGTAGTTTCAGTAACAGGACACCAGCTTGACAAGAATATTGTGCCTAGCACGTCCTGCACCCACAGAAAACACGAAGCAGTCCCTGCTGCAACACCTGCAGCATCCCATGAGCCTGCCATAGCCCACGAGACCGCTGCACACCCCAGCAGCAACCCCTCTGTGCTGCCAAGGAGAAGGAAGAGCAGCATGGAAATCTCTTGGCAGGGGCAAGAGCACAAAGACTTGGTTCTGTACCTTCCCAGCCAAAGCCCCTCTCTGGCAAGGGGTGCCCCATTGGAGCTCTGTGCCCACAGACCCGTCGAGCCATATCTGCCCCTTGGTCTGAGGGTCCACAAGGGTTCTCATGCTGCTGATAGCTCTCTACAGTCTTCAGAGGATTTCAGGAAGGCTGCTAAGCAGTGTTTTTTACCAGGAAGGTTTCCCTTCAGATTCAACAGTACCAGCATGTTTATGTTAAGAGGGGTTGAGGATGGTTTTGCAGTGAAAGCAGAGGCTGGGGAGTCAGACCTGGGTGCTGTTACAACCCTGACAGGGGTATTTCTGTGAAACCTTAATGCTCTTCACTCCTGGAGCAAGACCTCTACAAATGTACGCAGGCAGCACCATAGACCCACAGGCACGAGTGGGATGGGGTAGGGGAGGCAGAACCAGGAGGGTTCGTGCCAGAGCCAAACCAGGGTCAAGAGCATGGTTTTTGACACTTAATTCCCTTACCCCTAAATCAGATATATAACTATAATGCTTGTCATTTATACAGCTTAATTCTTCAGTACTGGAAAACTGTTCTGGAATTGCTGGCCAGAAGGTCTGTACTAGTGTTCTGATTTCTCAATCATCTTTGCACAGATTGTCACTGAATTTAAAAAAGAAAAAGAACAATATTTTTATCAATTACACATCTCCATTTAAAAAAAAAAAAACATTTTTCTGATTGACTGAAATAATTAGAAAATAATTATATCACTGCCTAAACAGTTTTGATTTAAGACAGGTAAGATGAAAATCCAGCAGTCGTTTTCCTCCTGAATGCTTGAAATAGGAAGGATTGCCTCAAGGCTTTACATTACAATCATCCCACTGTGTACTATTTTTAAAATCATTTCCACTCCAACTATGTGCTGACATTTACGTATTATAGGTTTCAGCATGTTCCCAGCTCTAACTGTGTTTTTGCACTGTAGGCTAAATTCTTCTGTTATTACTGGTGTTATTTTTCTAACGTGTCTGCCTGAACTGTCCACATGGAAGACACTCTGGTCTGATGATATGCTTTGTCAGGATTAAAAGTGTCTTAATTAATAATGGTCAGTGATCAGAAGCACCTTTCAGTTAGATTACATAGTTTAACATGACAGCATAATTCTTCTGTCTTCTTTAACAAGTTACTTGTCCCTAGAATACAAAGTTCCTGCTATAAAAAGGACTAGAGGAAATAAATACATACTTTGATATGGATATCAATAAGTAAACATACTTAAATCCCATGGAAGTATTCTCTATTATCTCACACACCAGCACAACACTAATGCCTACAAAAGTCCCAGATACGAAAAACAAAGTTGAAACTGAATGGTCACCCTTTAAAGACAGAATATCCCATTTAGTATTCCCCTGTGTCTGGAAAAGGATACTACTGTGTGATGGTATGGCAGCATTTTCCTATAGGGTTCTGTGAAATGCCACTGACCCATGGGACATGGGCTGCTCATGTAGTACCTATTCTTCATTCTCCCTCAGAGGGGTTTCTGCCAAGGTGCAGATTCTCATGCCACCATGTGCACAGAAGTATATTTCAAGCTGGAACAGTCTAGTGGTAAATCATATGTTGCAAATATTCGGGGCGGACAATGCGACAACAGTTTGTGTGCACAAAAGGCCTTTATTAAGATACAACTGCAGCAAACTGCTGCAGCACACTACAAATTCTAACTGCACAGTTTCTCCCTTTCACATGTATTTATAGTTTCTGAGTTATATTACATACCTTGCTTGGATTGGTTTCAAGTTCACTGTCCTGCCCAGAGATGAGCTGGCTTTCCAATCACCCATTAACACAACCTCTCTGTCTCCTCCTAAACAACACGCCTCCTACTGTTGACTGACAGCAGGCTTACAGGGCTGCTTCCCGGACCGGCCAGGGGGTCACGCCCACAGAACAGGACCAAATTTGGAAGCTTCTACATGGCTTTGCATTGTCAGAAGACTGACTTCCACTCTAGTAGTGCTGGAGGAGCTTAAACTTAAGTATTATTTACCATAAAACTCTTCCCTTCAGGTCTTGAAATCTTTTCTTGTGAGATGTCTTTCTCTGAGATCAGTACCATCTTAGCCTCTGTTGCAGATTCCCTGAGTCACATAAAAAATCGGAAATATTAATGGGTTGGGG
>NW_010418290.1:0-15348 GCF_000710305.1 Buceros rhinoceros silvestris | reverse complement strand
TGCGGATACACAAAGAGAGAGGGGTGTGTGGGGGGGGGGGGGGGGGGGGGCGGGGCTAGGTTTGTTTTTTGGGCAAAAAGACAACTCCAGAAATGTTATTTCTAGCTCTCACAACTCAGGGTGGAAATCTGAAAGGCAGAGATGTCCAAAACAGTTCACGAGAATGACCAAAGGTCTTTAGCATCTGTTTTCTAGGAACACATTCAAAAGGATCAGTCTTGTGAGAAATGCTTAGGTGACATGATCACAAACAAGTCATAGACATGGAGCAAAAAAAAGTGATAAAAACTATTTTCTGACTTAGCAAAAGGGGTCTGACAAGATTACATTAACTAAGTTGCAACCAAGACAGCTTTCAGGGCAAATGCTATACTCATTAATCTCAATCTGCAGTTAATTATTGCAACACTTCATCAGCTGTTGTAGTTCATTATACAGTACCACTCTGATTGTGGTTGGATATTTTCCTAGAAGATACTGTGTTTCAAGAAGAATTTAATATGGAGGTCCTTTTGCCTGTGTAATACAGTAATTCAGAGAAGATGTTCACAATGTTTCTATCCCTAGAAACCTGATCGTGTAATCCTTGGCCTATGAAGCAATTCCTTGGGAAACATTACTCAGTGGGACTGAGGAGGGTTGTGCCCTGTAAACCCACCTCTGATGGGCTGTTTCTCTGAGACTTTGGAATATCACCACATCCACTTTCAGTAGTTTTGAGATAATAATGGTTTTCTACTTTTGTCAACCATGACACTCATTTTCACTAACTCTTAATTTACTTAGTAATTATGCATAAAGGTATGCGGATTTTTTGATACTTAAGGTGATATTCAGCTTCAGAGAGAGATACTGAAATTTAGGACTGGATGTGTAAACATCTGCATGTGAGCTGGAATTAATCTTGAACTGCTTTCCACCCCGAACATCTAATTCCAGGCAAGCAGGACTCTGCTTCAGGTTCCAAGCTTTCTTCATGCAAATTTTACAAAAGATGAGTGAAAAGTGCTTTGTCATGGAAAATGGCTCAGGCTAGTAACAATACAGACATCAACGAAGTAGTTGATGACCTTAGGATAAAGTTTTGCCTGTTCAGTGTGTCTTTACTAAGGCTGATCACGCACCTGGATTAAGCAATAGCACTTTCCTTAGTCAAAGTGGAGCAGGTTTGCCACATGCGGTGTGCCACCTGAGGTACACTCCAAACAAATATGGACAAAGCAATATATTTTACTTTTTATTTGCAAATGTGTCTTCTCCTTACATCTCTCCAGGCTCATGGTTGTGTTCTCTAATAAAGGTTTCCTTTATTACATCTTATTCTGCTTTGATAATAGTAGAGTAAATGAGCCCAAGAGAGCCCACAATCGCCAGGCCAACAGTCACAGAAATGTCCAGTCCCATACTGTGTAAGTGATCTTGTCTTTCAAAGCAGATAGGCACAACTCCACATCCAGACCGCCTGGAGAAATGGCTCCTAGCACCTGCTGTCACCAGGGCTGGGAATTGCATGAGACAGTGTGAGCTGGCCTTGGCCACCATTATGCCAGGAACTACTCCAACTATCTATGAACATAGTCTGCAGTCTATTTTCAGCTGAGAATTAAGAAAATAAATAAAAGTGATTAGGCTGAAGATGCAAAAACTCATCTAGGAAAGGTGAGGAGGTTGGGGTAATTAATGCTTTGAAGAGCTTTTGCTCAGCTTAGCAGGGTCTCTTCTATAGACTGCAAATGGAGGAAGAAGGCCAACAAAGAGGAGAGGGACGAGTGGCTACCAACGACCAAAACTTCATCTTGACAAAGGTTCTGTGTCAGGGAGCTTTAGCAGAATGCCTCCAATAAAGCATATGAGAAACTTTGGTACAATTTACATGGAGAGAACTATACCGCTAAAAAGGGACTCACGGAAAAATTATTTTTGACCCAGCACTCCTTTTGTCTGGAACACTGTGTTTCTAGGGAGAAAAGTGTGATGTTAGAAGCAGGTTTTCTGCTGATTTTCCTTTTAACTTAATTTTTGGCTCAGATCAAAATGCAGTTGAATGAATTAGAGATTAGTCAACATGAGTAGCTTGGTGTCATCATTTCCAGAGCATTCCTTCTACAAGATGTTCTTCAGAAATTTATTTGGATAGAGTGCTAAGGTAGCTCATATACTTTTAAGTCAAACATTTGAGGCTTGCTGATTGAATGAAAAGTTGGAAAAATAACCTGAGCTAAAACTTCTTACTTGATCATTTTTTTTCTTGTGTCATCCACCTGTTGACTCCAAAATCTGAACCATTTTCCATGAATATTTAAAGAATGTCTATAATAAATGCATAGCACATGAGCACAATCAGAAGCAGGTAGCAGTACCTATTGTATCTTGGAAGTCAGTTGTGATACCTAACATATATTCAGCAGTTAGCAGTGCTGGTACCTAAGTCTCTACTTCAGGTCACCAAAGAGGTGTGAGAAGCCATGAACAGCTACAAATGACGCTGCCTCACCTCAACACCTAAGTACTCAAAGCATACCTGTTGTCCAAGCAAATGGCATTTCTTGTTCTCATCTCACAACTTGCTGATGTCTTATCATCTGCGTACGGCAACACAGCTGAGGTATGGGGTTTTGTGGTGCTCCTCCATCCAAAGGTGGGCCCAGTAGTCAGAGGCAGTCCTACTCCAAGGCACGGGAGTATTGAGCCAAACTTGATTCTACAGCCCATTTATCATCTAGGGAAACTATCTCCACGTTCTCAGACCTGATTCAAGTGCAATAATAGAGGCAAAGTGAAATGCAAAGCTTTCTGTTCAAAAATGGTTGCAGAGTTTTCACTTTGCCTGACAGCGAGACAGTACCATACCGTAACTGGGTAGTGCTGTAAGATTTTCTGGGCTGTGAAAAAATTTCAAGGTTCCAAAAAGGACACACCTTTCCTATTACTTGGGCAAACTTTCAAGCACAGCTATATACCTTCTTTAGGTTATATCCCAGTTTGTAAGAAGCATAAAGATTCCCCTAAAGTCTTTTTTTCCATGAACTAAGGTGCAGTACTGTTCCCACATTCCTTTTAACAAGCCTTGCCACAGTCACAGTAAGAAGTTCCACTTTTCCAAAGTCTTTTTATCCTTCCAGACTGTTTCCCCAAGGAACAGAATTTTAACAACCCCCATGGTTTCCATATCCTTCCCCATGTCAATACATAGCTGTCTTCCTGATGCTCTGTTTTTGGACTGTCTGCTGCCAGCTGATGCTCATCTTATTTGACCCCCTCTCCTCCCCTTACAAATCCTCCCTCATTTTACTTTCCTTCACTGCTGTTGACAACTGCACCTTTCCTCCCCCTCAGACTTTCACCTTTCCTGTAATCTTTGATCCTGCCTCCCCCAGCCTCCACCCTACATACTGCAGCAAATTACTACTCAGATACTGTTGGGGTTTTGGTTTGTATTCTGGGTCTTTTACACGATTTACAACAACGTCAGTATTCTCTAAATTCTTAGGATAATAAATTGCTTACGTTTTGACAACTCTGGCTCCGCATGTTGTAACTTGGTTCAGGCCAATTTTGACTATACTGATGCCAATGCCCTCCAAACAGCTCAAGAGCTCAAACTTCAATCTTTGCCTGTCAAACAGGGAAAGTTACCCACCCCATTGACTTTGTGATCAATTCAGTCTTTCATGTTGCTTCATGCAGTAAGTTTAAATTTCTTAAACTTGAAGGTCAGCGTATTGCAGACCAGCTGCAGAGTTCATAACTGATTCCTTCAGTCCTCATGCTAGCTTCAAATCTTCTCTTAGTTTCTTACCACAGCACATTTTTTTTACTTTGTTTTCCAGGATGTGCTGAAGGCTCACGGTAAATCATGCCTTACCATTTAGTTACAACACACAGACTTCTCCCTGGCTTTCAGAAGGGACTTCTCTGACAGATGTAAGCCTTCTACTTTTGCACATCAAGAATAAATTGCACAGAAAGGATTTAAGTCCAAGACTGGGATAGAAATCCAAGTCTACCAGCCTAGAGGCTCAAAACCCCTAGAGGGATATTCTAGCTGAAGTCATCAGCACTCAGACCCATCTCCCCCACTGATCAGTCCTCAGAGAATAAATTTTAAGACTCTGCTTGCTCACTTTCTACTCAGGACTGACTACATCATCCTTGTGGGTCACTCAGGAAAACAAAAATAGATATAATCCATGGTAACCCCTCCTATATCATCCCGTGCCTGCTTCCTGCATCATAAATGGTGTGTTATACAGCTTTCTTGCCTTTTCCAGCTCCAAGTGCTTTATCGCTGCATCTATTCTCTCCCATCAGACCAAAGTTTGCATCCAACTGATAAATCTCACAAAAGATTTTCTGGGATCTAGCATCTCCTCAAAGCCAACTAAGGAGAACTCTACCACCGGCAGAAAGACAGAAATGACCAGTGCAACTATACAGGGACGTTTGAGCAGAAGATCACCTGTATTCCACTTCTGGTTACTCAGTCTCCCCTTTTTTTGAGCCAAAGAGTTGTGTAATCATGCACATCTGTGCAAATATAGCATGTGAGGAGCCCCTCGTAGCCTGTGTCAGCTCACTCTCTCCTCCTTGTGGTTTTGGCTGGAATGGAGTCTTATGATGGAATGAGCTTCAGATAGAAGAGATTTATCAGCCAGCCTTGCATGGAAAATATACGCTATCCATGGACTTTCAGCCAGCCAGCTGGACATGCGTCTGATTTTGTTTTCAGTTCCAAATCTAAAACAGTTTTAGAAGTCACATCAGTGTCTACTGTTCTTTTTTTTTTCACAGCTGTGAAGAAGTCACTGACATGGTGAAGGAAAAAGAATATTAAGGATGACTCAATGCTAAAATGAAAAAGTAGAGAAATGTATCAGAAAACTCGAGAATAATTTATTTTGACTGCTTCCCTTCTAAGACCTGTGCATGCAGGTGTGATGGGTAGCGGGGAGGGAGGCCAAGGTTGGTAACATGTCAGTCAACCAGGTGATACCTGTGGAAAGTCAGCATTTCTTCTCATACGGAAAGAAAAGTCACTGTGAATTAGGTTCATAGTATGGACAGGTGATTGGTGGCAGAAATGGTGCAGAAGTATATTCTTACAGTTGTTTGTGCTGATACTTGTGTGGGAAGACTGGACTCAAAAAGATCAGTTTGTTTCCTGGGGACTGCAAATCTTGTTTCTTTCTTTTATAGAAAAGGCTGTAGTCTAGAGGTCCAGGAATATTTCTGGGGTATTCAAGGAGGAAAGGATTATCCCGAGGACTTCTTCAGTACTGTGACAGGTGGTTTATAAATTACAAGTCTCCACACTGCAACCCAAAGCACTGGTCTTTCAAGCTGACAAAAGTGAGTGCTTTTGTGACACCATGTGTGAGGTAGATAGAGAGATCCATGCAAGTTCATACAACCACTCCACTGAAATTATTCAAATGACCTGTCTTTACTCTTGAAGATCCTAACGGTTTACCTCCAGCCAATCAATCATCTTCGCTTCACGAGACATGATGTCTTTCTATTGCAGTCAGTCTCCACTGCCCAGCTGCAAAATTTCAAGCAAGGACTTTCAGGTTTTTCATACCTGATCCTCATCCTTGGGAAGAGCCTCCAGTAACCATACATAAATCTATATAAATTCTCTTACCCTTTGCCCTGGTTTGAGCTAAAACTTCCTTGTTTTGAGAAATGGACAAATAGAATTATTCCATGCAAATACGATAATTCCACATTTAATTGTTTAAGAGAGTCAGGTGGAACGTTACGTCGGGAGCCTTTAAAAAGCAGCAGGCAGGGGGAGTGGCCCCTCTTGGCTTCCGGGCAGCGTTACGACAGGAACCCTCCTGCGGCTCTGCTGGCTGACGACCAGGCCCGACCAGGCCCGAGACCTGAGGCCTACAACCCCCAGATCGCTGGTGACTACAGACTGTGAACTGTTACTGCCGTGAGTCTTGTCTGAATCGGGTGAGGATGTCCGGACTTCAACTCCCTTTCGTGACGGGAGCTTTCCTCAGTTTCTCCGCATTTTTTTCCTGCTGCGCGCGGGGTTCTCCCCCCGCTGTCTCGCTGCGAGAAGAATTCTGCTCCCCGCCGGGACAGCAAGCCGCAGAGGCCTTCTACCCCCACCTCGCCGTTGGCTGCCTGCCCAGAACTGGCTGCCTGCCAACAGCTGAAAGAACTGACCTTGAAAAGAACAGCCTGTGTAAACCTTTTCTTCTTCGTTTTTTTTCCCTTTTTCTCTTTTCTGGGTTTGTGCACATACATAATAGTATATAGTTGTGTAGTTTTATTGTTTATTAAAAGTTTGATTCAGTTTTCTGAACATAAAACCGAGGTGTGAATTTCTTCTTCTTTTCCCCTTAAAACTCCTTCTGCCTCTAACAAGGGAGACGGAAAGCATTAAGGAATTTGAGGGGTGGTTACCTCGGCCCTCGATCCTTAACACCCTTCCTCCTAAAAGCCTACTACTTCTGCTTCAAAGCCAGTTAAAGCATTGGGATTGCTTAGCTTGCTGTGTGTGCTAAAGCCAATACATGACCCATTAACAAGTAAGGTATCCTTCTTTCTCTCCTACAGATCTGGTTTACATTTTCTCCCTGACTAGACATGCCTTTTTGCTCAGTGTACGCTGTGTCTAACATTACAGAATCCTGGTCCAGGCTCAGGCTTTCACACAACACAGGAACACAACTATAAATAAATGTGTGAGTGTGCACATGTGAGAGTGGAGGAGCACATTCGCCCACATTTCTGGAGCGTACAGCAGTAAATTATATCAATAGGACAAAACACAGTAATTTAAATTTAGTTTAGTTTTGGTTTTATCTGTCAGATAAAGAAACTGTCTGGAGTTCAAATTTGTTCCATCTGCCTAGTGTCTGTCAATGTCTTGCCAACAAGAGAACAGAAGATGAAAGACTTTAGTTTTTCTCTTTCAGGTCTAACAAAATTGCTCTCCAACAAGTGAGAATCCAGAAATTTAATTCAGCTTCTTCCAAGAAGTCAGCTCATTAAGCTTCCTGACAGAAGAAAGCAGTTTGTTAAATGTTGCTCAGCAGCATGCCAGAGCTTCAAAGAAATAGTACTTTCCTTCTCAGAGAGGCATTATTCTTAAAGTATGCACTCACTAAAACTGAGGATTTAACACAATGAGCTCCTGCGGTTTAAGAGTTAGTTGGAGGTAAAATATAAATAGATTCTCTCTGCTAGACTTTGCTATCAGTTAGATCAGTACACTCACCATTGAGCTCATGTTTAAAGCTTCTTAATTTATCAGTGACCGGATACACCTTCTGTGCTGATGCTAGAAAGCAATAATCTCACAATAGGCTTCCTTCCACCTATCAAGTTCAAAGGAGAAAAAAAAATATTCACATCTTGAACACAAAACATAAACTCCAGGTTGACTAAGGAATAAGTGCACAAAAACTCCTCTGTTAACAATATCATCTTACAAAATCAACTGGTATAATGTACGTGAAAACATGTAGGAGGGTTCACACACCAGTATAGCTTTTTGAATTAGAAAAACTTGTGCTTCAGGCAGAGATTTTTTTTATCTATCATTAAAAAAAAAAAGATTATATTGGTCATAATATGACTTATTTTGTTTATCAGATCTCAGCTCAGCTGATGCATTAAATCATCTCTTTTGTACCTCTTAGACATGGAAGAAAAGCAGATCCAAGCCTTAGTTCAAACTTTAGGAAGCTTAATTTGATTTCAAGACTTCAGAATTTCATAATTTCTAATTATTGGGTTTTCAGGTTTTGGCTTTAGTATTAGTAACTGTAACAAGTAGTTCTGATTTCACCAAAGTCCCCGTCCAAGTCTATTAAGCCTGTCCTTGAGTAGTGATTGAGGACCACTAAGCTAATTCACTCTGTCTTCCGTTTCAGCCTTCTGCTTCATGTCATGTACTCTCATGGAATTTTTTCTTCGCTTACTTTATTCTCATCTTCTTTTTACAACAGAAAAAGCTTTATGGATGTCTTGCAGAGCTGTATTTACCTGTTTGCTTTGCACTGACATCCTAAAACTTCCCTCTGGGCACTGAATTCAGATATGAATTATTACGAATGATCTGAGGAGCTATCCTAACTCTGACCATCCTTCCTCCAATTTTTTCCTGGTCTGTCAACTGACCAGTACAAATGGCACCTACAGAAATCTACCTTTTTTTTTTCACTCTTGACAAGTGCCAATGTGCCTTCCATTGCAACCCTGTCCAAGTCATTTCCCATCGAAGAAGAAGAGAATATTTTGAAGCAGGCTTATCTGAATTTTCTCAAAGGATAAACAAACAGTCTCACACAGTCGAGGGTTTGCCAAACATCTTTCTTTCTTTGGTTGTACCTGATCTGAACGATGAAGAACATACTTACAGGTATCCAAATGCATGACTGCAACTGCAATTACTCCTCCCCAAGACTGAAATAGCTGAAACAGCTTCAACAACTTGAATCACCATATACAGTCCACCAAAGGGATTCTGGTCAGTAAGTCATTTGACTTTCAGGAACACCATCCTATATTTCAACCAAGGTCAAACAAAGAAATTTATGGAATCTTTAGAGATACTGAGCAAAATTCTGTCTTACTAAGGAATACCATGAGATATTATGGTGAAGCTAGAAGATAAGTTATTCCAATTATGTCTTTCTTTTAGATCAGATCTTGTGTTCTCCTTTTTAACAACATTTTCTAATTTATATTTGTAATGGCATACATAGTGGTTATTTTCATTTATGTTTAAGTAAAAACTTGCAGCAGCTTTCCACCACTGTGTCTTTAACCTTATATTGTCTTTCCTGAACAAAACATCAACTTAAATACTGGATGCTCTAGAACCTGACTCATTTTTTCTCTTTGGAAGAGTAAGTAGTGTGTTAGTGCCAAGCAAAAGGTGATGAAAGGTCTGTTGCCAGATGGCATTGTAAGAGCTATAAGCTTTGCTTTGTCAAAGACAAGCTCAGTTTGCGAAATCCATCAGATGCGCATAATGAAGCATTGTTGTACCAGTTTTCTTGAACCTGTGTCTCTTTCGAGGTGGGAAGGATTTACAGATCCTTTCTTATCATTTCAGTCTGTTTAGCATCTAGAATGATGAGAACACGTGCTATTTTTCATTAGAAGTATTAGAGGCACAGCACTTCTCTGGACCAGTGAAGAATTACACACCTTAGCCAATGTCAGTGTTCGGAATCCAAATTTTAGGAAGTTATTTTTAAAGAACCATGTTAAGTGTAAGTTAAAGAGCATGAAACTCCTGCCAATGTTAAGAGAACCCATGTTACCTGTTCCCTGGACTATTTTCATAGTCTATATCAGATTGGGGTACATTTCTTCTAAACCTCTTGAGCAACTGATTATTTCTCATCCCAGTTTGATTTAAAATGAAATGCTCTTGTGTATCTTGATATCAATTGTTCACCCTGTTCAGGAGAGGAATATGGATGGTTGAACAATAATGTGAATCTTTAGGACAGAAACTTCAGAAAATTAACCAAATAAATTAAGAAATAACAGTGATACTAATTTTCTTTGTCTAGCAAATACTTTTACAAGGATTTCTTTCTTATATTTCCTCTATATGGTTCTGTTCAGTGAGACTTTCTCAGTCCACAATAGCTTCAGATTCTCCCAGGAAAATTACTGTTAAAGCAAGTAATGCAAGTACAGTCATCTTTTAACAATACCTGTGTAAAACTGCTTTGAGCAGCACACATTGTCCTACTGCTTAAAGCTAAAGCCATCAAGTAAGCCAACAGTTCCACTGTGTCTTGTGTCATGTAACAGGTCATAAAGAAGAGGAGAGAGAGAGATGCTGCTGGCGTCTTCTTGGACCGAGATCCCACTGGTCTCCTTTACAATTACACTACACCACAGGTGCATAAAATAATAGTCAATGTCTGGAGCCATTTTAGCATTGCTAGATCCATCACTAGACCCTTAGAAACATGAAGATGTCATTAAAATACATAACCATATATAAATGGAAAATTATCTATACTATCCATCCAACTCTGACAGGAGGATTTGAAATCCTCTTTATATTAATGGTACATAATGAATTGAACACACTGAGTACAGGCAGATGGAAACTTAATGAACAACATGTACATATTTTTAAGGTGGTATTGAAGTCTCTCCAACATAAAAAGGAACTTCCCAGGAAAGAACTCTTACTTTTTCTCATTTACGAATAGCCTACCCAGGGAATTAATCATGAACAAATTTCCAGCTTGCGATGGTCATAATTTTAAACAATTCTGACTTTAGCTGGTTTTGTTCATTTGTTTCTCTTCTAAGCTTGGGAGTAACACTTTAGTGATTATGAATTTGGGCTTAATTTCTATCTTACGTTCTACAGATTTTTTTCCAAAAATTAGTACAAAGGCCTCAGTACAAAGATTCAATGAGTCCCGTGTGAGACAGGTTCTTGTAAAAACCCTTAAGCAAGAAAATCAAGGTTCAATCCAGTAGCAACTTCTGGTTTCAATGGTTTTCTTTCTCCTAATACTCTACAGTAATAAGTCACTTTACAGAATATAAGCAAACCACATTTGGTATAGAAACCAAGTAATCTGTAGTACACTTCACACACAGAAAATTATTATCTATGTACAAGTTTAAAGTATTACTGAAAAGAGTAATTATTTTGGCTGTCATAACCTGTGTCTGCCACATCTCGCAAGCTGATTCTCATCTTTAGCTAAGCAACTGATTCACCTTTAACACCCCCTAAGAATCAGAAATTGAATTTAAAAATATAAAGCCTGGATTCAAATGTTCTTGTACTTCTCACAGTAACATTGTCTATGTACTTTTCAGCTAGAGGATCAAGTCTTCTTCTTTGACTGAAGTAATCTCTTACCTTGCCACACTATCTGCTTCACTTTCTGTGCACAAGGCACAGTCTTCCTCACATTATTCCAGGCCAAATGCAACAGCTGCTCAGTGGTAAATCTGTGCAAATTAAACAAATCACTGGAAATGGATTGTGTTGTGGAAAGCACAGAACAAGGGAAAGAAAAGCAGGGGCTCAAGTAAATTTTATGTTTGCTGAAGCAAATCATCTAGAGGAAGGTTATGTCATGGATCTAACTTCAGGAAGAACAGGAAGTCCCACAAAAGAATATCAACATTTGAGAGTTTCAAATGAAGCAGCAGCAATCTAACTTTCTTCAAAGCAAATGGATTCATTTCCCTGTGAAAACAATATGGATCAGCTCTGTGAAAGACTAAAACACTACAGTATGAACATTGGTGACTTTGCTTCCTGACTCTCTTACTCCCTTTCCAATGCCACCGAATATTAATTCCACAGATACATTAATTTCTAACCTTTCCCTTTCTTTTCTTAATGTTTTTCCTTTAACGAACTCAGTTGATTTTTTCATTCAGTGACATCTCATTTCCACAGCACCTTGAAGCACAAATCCTTAGGATTAGAGTAGACAAACAACATCTTTGCTCAAATAGCAGGTGGTCCATGCTATTTCTCAGTGCATCATATCACAGGACCATGTGGCTGGTCATGCTTCATGGACAAATGGTCCTTCCAGTTGAACACGTCATACCTCTTCCACCACCCCTGGGTCATGATGATTCAGTGTTTTATGTTGGCTCCTGAGTTCTACTTTTCCCCTGTCTCTTACCACTGCTTAAAACCTCTCAGTTCCAGGCTTGAAATGAATTTATATCTATGATGATTAAGATTTATAGAAGCAACTTTCACTTATTTGATGAATAATTTTTCTTTAACCATGAACAGAGGTTTAGTAATGATGATTTAGATCTTCAGAGAGCAAATCTGTGCTAATCTTTAAAGAATACTGCAGAAATGGACACGTAGTCCATGGGCATGGGGACAGCTGGTAAAACAGACAACATGTAAAACTAATACAGAAATCAAATACTTTCTTACTTTTTCAACATCTAACAATTAAACATGCTCAGGTATTCATATTAAATGTAGATTACTTCACATTTCTGGCTACAATAGAGCACAGATAAGCTGAAAGGGCTAATGAAACAAAATTATAAATAGAATGTCCTTCAACCTGTAAGAAAGATTAAGGTATCTGCATCTTTTGTGGTTTAGAGATGAAAATCAATTTTGAGGAAGAAATTGTTTGCTGCTGAAAAGGTTGAATACCTTTTATATGTGATCTACTCTATGAGGTTAGTAACTACAGGGCCTGCTTGTAAATATTGCTATTAGGCTGAAATATTTCCATTTCATTTTAAGGCCTGGCACTGATGCCTGTTTGTCTGTCCATGGATGTTTCTACAGAAACGGATGTAAAACCAGTGAAGTTAAAGAGAATTTATGCTGGGGCAGTGGAAAAATATATTGTAGTCCTTGATGTCTGTGATCTGGGATGAACTGATGAAACAAAAGCACGCCGTAATTTCCTCCTTGCATGGTGAATTTAAAGCTGGTAGTACCATCTAGTGGGCAAAGAAAGAATTGAAGAGTAGAAATACAAGTCACAAGATCCTGAGAATCATATTGAGATTTAGAAATATAATGGAAATAGATATCGCTTATATGATTGTAAGATTTCTAAGATTTCACATTAATGTGAAAAATATATTTCATGAAAGACTTTAGGAAAAACCTAAAATAATTTTGTACAGATTTTTCATTACCAGTGACATCAGCTAAATATGATCAGTTATAGCTTCTTTCTCATAATTGTCAAACCCCGTGTTCTAATTCTTTAATTCTCTTGGTTTTGGACTGTCCCATAAATCTGAATAGACTCAATTAACTTTGGGTTAGATTCTTCCTTCTCTTTTTTATCCAAGATGTTCATCATAGTTCTTACTGCCTTGCTGTTATTATAACGTAGCTTACGGGGAAGCACAGCAGCTTTCAGTTTTCTTTTTGAATTTATATAGGATATTGTGTCTTTTTATCATCTTCTGGCTTAGCTATTTTAGATTGCCTCACTTCTACCAGGAGGTTTCACAGCTCCTGGTATTGTATAATATGTTAGTCTTAAGAACTACCAAATTCTTAACAGTATGGACTGCTCAGTACACCTAGTATTGCAAAATGGAAGGTTAAAATGCTTTTTCCAATTCTTCACCTCACTCTTTGTGTGGCTTTTGGTAATCATCAAATTTATAAATCATTCTTCCCTTTCCCTGAGTCTGGAAACTGATGAATCTTTTTCTCTCTCCTGAGAAATCAGGATTAAGTTTTGATAAAAGTTCTTCACAGAATAGTTTCCCTTTTCAATGATTTCTGCTTTTCTTCCTTTGTAAAAGACACTAATGTTTATGCATACAAATCACCACATAAAAATAATATTCTTCAATAACTAGAGTGCTAGTAACTGATAACTAGTTCTTCACTTGGGACAGTGTCTCACAAGGAAGGATAATTGTGGTATTTCACGAACAATTCTGTGCGCCAGCCAATATTATTCTCTGATCTTTCATTTCTGTCTTGCTGATGGTGAGTCACCAAATTACAGTTATCTCAAGAGGACCATGCTATTCTCACAGGATAATTTATGAGTGAAGAGCATGAGCAAAACTGCCCTTGAGAGCCCATTCCTGTTTTCAGCCAGGCTGAGGAACCTGATGGGATTGCGTGTTCCTGGATATCTTCAACCATCCAGCAGTGCCTGAGGATGTCTCAGAGAGGCAAAGTTTGTACACGTTTACTCAAACTTCCTAGGGCAAATTCTTAGATCACATTGATTGTCATCTGTTCATCTCAGACAGAGCTAGGTCAATTTACAAGCATAAGTTCTTGAGATTTATGGGACTTTTCTTGACAATCGTGAAACAGCTGTCAGTTATGAGCAAAAGCACAGAGGAGTGACAAGAGTGAAAATTATTTCAAAGGATGCTACTGCAGAAGTTGCTGAAGCAACTGTGAACATCCAGGTTATTACTATTAGACGGTATTTGAATCTGGTGGCAATGGCAAGAAGGTGGCAAACACAGCTCATCCTATAAAGAACTTACAGAAAATGCAGAAGTTTAATAAAATACCAAATGTTGAATCACAAATTCTATTTGAGTTAGACTAGGTTCTACAGGCTTCAACTTTACAGTGCCACTTTTGGAGGGATTAGAAATAAATCAATAAATAGCAGCCTTAGCCTCAAAGAGTTCTTCATGTAAAAGGTAATGCAAGTCCTTGGTAGCAGACTTTTTCATGTGTTATATATAAATTATCCTACAATATCCATATTCTGGTCATAACCTGCCATTTACCATCTCATAATGTATCCCAGACTTTAAAACTACATTCTTTGTCTTTTATTGCAGTGGGTTTGCTTCAAGGGAGAGCAAGGGTGACATCCAGTGGTCTATTAAGTTATCTGTACAGATGGACTAAGCCTTCAGTTGAAAGATCTCACTGAGGTGTCAGAGACATGAAATGACACCTATTAAAGCTCAGATCAAATTGAGACTGCATGTTTTCCCACACTGGTCCCAGATTCTGTCTTTCAATAAATCATTTCCATTTCTCCATACATTTTAATTCACAATTAGGAAGCAGAGAATGTTAGTAAACAACAGGAGGCTAAAGGAATATTCTGAAAACTGCCTTTTGCTCAGATGAAATAATATGGTTCCTCCCCAAATGCAGCAGCTTTCATAGGGTGGATGTTCAAGCCAGAATTGTCACTGATCAATGGTATCTGTGCATGTGCCATTCATATTTGTATGGCTTCCCCTCTCCAGCTTTGCAACTAAGAAACAGTGAGGAAAAACTCACTATTTTCCTGCCTTCATTTTCCTGCTGGTTTTGAGTATTTCAGTATCAGGGCAGGTACTATGTAGAAGTATGACTTCTATGAGTGTAGTATTATTTTAGCTTAAATCACTTAAATTAGTCATTCCAAACAATATATTATAGAAGGCTATTTTCTTAGTCATTCCATATTCACAGAGCTGCTAGAACTGGAGGAACTTTACTGGCCAGAGTTATGCAGCGAAATTCATGGCCGCATGTATTCAACATCTAATTCTGGGAACAGAAGTAAGCATAATGTTTCTCCTGATCTGCCTGCCTTCCAGCCCAGCATATGCCTCAGGGGTAGCCTGCAGCATCCCTAAGGCTGTTCAGGCATATATTACAGCATACAAATGCCATACGTGCAGGGTCTTGTTATGCTCTTCACACCACCTTACAGCTGCGTGTCAGGCTGTCTTTGGGAGAGCGCTCGCTGTAGGACTTGGTGACCCACACACGACAGCGAAAGTAGGTTCATCAGTATTCGTAAGCATTAACTTTCAAAAATCAGACTTAGGTCTAAAATTTTGGTTTTCAATAATATTTATATATTCATATATAATATTACATTATTATATATTATG
>NW_010418289.1:965-1471 GCF_000710305.1 Buceros rhinoceros silvestris | reverse complement strand
GCACAGTACGTTGCACCTGGCTGCAGCAGGCCTTAGCCATGGTGACCACATTCCATTCTTGGGATCAGCAAACTGCTCACAGCCATTTCATGGCTTCTTTTGTGTCAAGGCGAAAGCTAAAAATTTGGGGAACAGTGTTTTTCCTCACCTCCCCATATTAGTTATTTTCCCACACCTGTGATTTGAGTTGCATGTTACAGGAAGTACTACAGCAGAAACCACCTGAACCAACGAAGGATAAAGCTCACAAGAAGCACTGCAAGTGCAGCAGTGACCCACCTTAAGCTAGCTGTAGTGCGTGGTAACTCCACGCAACATACAACCTCTCCTGTCCTGCGTGACCACCGTAACAGATCGAGCCGAAAGTCATAGACCAAATGAACTCAGTGAACATTTAATGCATAGTTATGGACATCTCACAAACTTTTATGGGGAAAGTGGTGGTTAATGAGGATGTACTGCAATAAGCTGGGACCTGAACATGATATAAATGATATGGAATAAGG
>NW_010418289.1:0-817 GCF_000710305.1 Buceros rhinoceros silvestris | reverse complement strand
ACAGTGGCTTATGGGGTTATGTTTTGGATTTGTGCTGAAAACAGTGTTAATTACAGAAGAACGTTTTAGTTAATGCTGAACAGTGCTATGCAGCATCAAGGACTTCTCCGCTCCTCACAACACCCCTCCAGGAAATAGGCTGGAGACGCCCAAGAAGTTGGGAGGGGACATGAAACTAGGCCAAGTTCTTTTCAGATATAAATGGATCAGCTCCACTGTCTTCAGGAAAATCTCACTATAAAACATCTGTGAGATTTTCTGACTTATCTGCAAGTGATGCAACCTTCCACTGATGTACACAAGCAGCAACATTTTCAATATTTCTTAGTAGGTTTTCAAGCTGGAGAGTCTTGCAACAGTGAAATGCTGAGGTGACAGCAAATATGGGGTGTCATTCCCAAGAGACGGCTGAGTCACAATCAAAACAGGCAGTCCAGCTCTACTTCCTACCACTCCTATGCCTGGGCAATCCTGTCCCCATTAGCACCAGTACAGAAGGTTTCAGATCCCAAATTGGCCCACTTTATCTCTCTCACAAAACCACAGAAACACTCCATCTTTTTTTCCTGGTGTGATGGGTTGGCAAAAGATCTCCTTTTTAGGAGAGCTTGCTTTAACTAACCAATTGTATTCCCTGCCACGTGACATCAGCTGCATCTCCATTTTTCATTGGTTAAAAGTTTTCGCTGGTCTGTTCGATTTTTGCACTGCTGTTGCTTTAAAAGCCGCGCTGTGCCCACGCTAGAGTCAATCTTTACGCACTTTCTTTTCACCCCCGACCACATGAGAGCAACCCCCTCTGGACTCCAGCAGCTGC
>NW_010418288.1:0-8422 GCF_000710305.1 Buceros rhinoceros silvestris | reverse complement strand
AGCTTTTCTGCTCTTAAATCTGCCCGCGGGGTTTCTTCCCCCCCGTTTCACCGCGAGACAAATTCTGCTCCCTGCCCGAAGCAGCTGCAGAGTCTTCACTCCCACCTTGCCGTTGGATGCCTGCCCAGAGCACTGACCTTGAACAGACTGTACAGAACTCTGGTTATCTAAGTCCTCTCTTCTTTGTTTTTTTTCCTTTTTCTCGGTTTGTGCATATGTATAGTAGTGTATAGTCGTGTGGTTTTATTGTTTATTAAAAGTTTGTTTCAGTTTCCCGAACGCAGACCGAGGTGTGAATTTCTTCCTTCCCCTTTAAACTCCTTCTGTCTCTAGCAAGACAAAGGGGACCGTTAAGGAATTTGAGGAGTTGTTACCTCGGTCCCTTGACCCTTAACAGCCTCCTTAAAGACCTGCCAGATCTGCTCTGCTCCCTCGTCCCTGAGGGCCATTTCCCAGGAGATCCTATTGACTAACTCCTTGAAGAGCTGGGATTTTGTTTTCCTAAAACTGACTTAAGTACAGTCTTGACTGTACTCCTTGCTTGACCCGTATCTCTCAGGACTGTGAACTTCACCAGCGTGTGATCACTGCAGCCCAGGCTGCCTCCAGTCTTGACATTACCAATGAGCTCACTTGCATTGGTGATCATCAGGTCCAATATCTCATCCTCTCTGGCTTAAGAAGCTATCCTCAGTGCTCACTCTATTGAGATTTCACCATCACAGCATTCTTGTTAGTCAGTTTTCATTTCTTCCTACAAGCTTCCTCAGCAGGGAGATTCTGCTTAGAATGAGATGTGATACTGAGCACTTCTCAGAATGCTTTCACCTTACTTCTGCTCACCAGAACAATAAAAAGAGTCTCATAATTCCCTTTACTGCATCTATTTGAATCTGGAGTCAGTGGGGGCTGCACGGGGATTTTTTTCTTGCTTGTTTTTCTCCCTAACTTTGCAGTCCATACCAATGAATTCTTGCAATTTTAGAAGCTAATTCAGAGATCTGCGTTCTTCAAGAGCTCAAGAGACTGGTAAGTGTCTTGTTGTAGTCACCACCTTCTTATCTACCATCTGAATGTGAAAGTTTATGGAAAATTCTGAAGTGCAGTCCTGTTGCCCAAATCCACAGCTGGTGTGTCATCTGTTGCCCTCAGAGATACACAACTCGCACAGGTAAATGATATGGCCTTAGTTTTCCAGTCCTAAGTTATACTGAAGATCCTAAAAAAGAAATATCCGAGTGTGATGGCAAAGACCGATGAAACTCCAACTGAAAAAAAATCCTGCTTGCTGTGGGAAGAGAAAAAGACAGATTGAAAAGGGATTAAGATGTTGTTTTTACTGTGGTAAAAAACAGCTTCACAGGAAAGAATGAAGGAGGAAAGTAACTAATGTCAAGAATCCCAGGGACGTCTTGCAAATCAAGTATTTGTATTTTGCTGGGTCATGCAATGAATAAGAACTAACAAAAGGAAAGCTGCTTCCATCTGGTGAAGTCCAATAAAATTTAACTAAGTAAGCCACATCCCTTAATTGTGACCTGTTTCGGAAAATAACTTTTGAATTTAAATCAGCCATCATCAGTGAGTTGGCACACTAGCACAAAAATGTTAATGAAGGAAGATAAAGGCAATTGCATCAAATTTCAAGGTATGAAAGTTGTGATGTGATGATAATAATTTATATCCCAATTATTTTCCTAAGGCTTAACCCTGGATTCCTTTTGTGTTAAAAATTCCCACGGAACTCCAACACGGTCTTCATGACTGTATCTAGATTTGCTTGAGAAAGAGTTTCAGGCCAAACTCTTCATTATTATTCTTAGACCAGGAACTATTTAACTGTCATTGAATATCCAACTGTCATGTTGAATACTGTCAACAAGTTCTGACAGTGAATTTAATAATGGTCAAAGAGAAAGAAATCTTGGATAAAAACAGGATTGGGATTCAGAAATCTTCACAAATGCAGACAGGACAGATACAAAGGTCACCCACCATCCTTTATGGGGAAAGCCAGGTACCAGTTCTGTGGTGCTGCACTCAGTAGCAGCCACAGCTAAATCTGAGAGAAACAACGAAATGGCCACAGCATGGCCTAAGCTACGACCAGTGGCTGTTTCACATACTACGCCAAGTCTGAAGAAGCCAGACTTGCCCCTTTTTGCTCTTTCTGCCAGTGACAACATCCTTCAGTGAAAGCAGTGAGCAGACACTGAGGAACGTACCATTATCAGCCACACCAGAATGACAACTCACAGCACGAGAAGACATGTCTGCATCAGACAATACAGTACAGGGCAGAAGTCTCAAAGGTATGACTGGCTTCAGGCAACACGTTCACAGTGTGGGGCAATAGCCCAAATTTGCAAAACACTAGGTAGGGTGCCCAGACTTACAAGTGAACTGGAAGACAAGTACCCAATGGGCTCAGGTGTTCATGAAAATCCCAAGAACCATCTATCTTTTTAGATGATTTTACAGCTTTAAATGACTTCTGTTAGCATCTATCATGCTCGTGTCAATTTTGAAAATGGTATACAAGTGCTTTTTAAAGCCTGACCTGCTCCAAGAAATTATATACAGATCAAACCAAAACCATAGCTCTTTCCTTGAAAGTCACCAAGGGTTGAATTTCCCTGAAATTTTCCTTACACGCTTATCTCAGTAGAGAGATCCAAACGCTCCTAGACTGATTTCCAAATCCAACCTCCAACAAAACAAAATGACTATTTGTTTGGTGTAAAGCCACTGTAGGGGAAGGATTGAGCTCAGTGTCAACCCTAATACAAGTGTGGAAATTAAGTTTCAGCCCACTTCTGCCAGCAACTCAAAACCACGCACTGAAATGTATGTGCCACAAGTAAACCTGACTCTAGAGCACCCAGCAGGATTTCTCCCGTGTGTGCAGTCACTCAGAAATGAATGCCTTTGTGACTGCTTGGGGAAATGAAAATCATTTAGAAATGCCCAACAACATTTAAATCCATCAATGTATAAAATTGAATAGTTAACCACTAGACAAATGCGTAGGGAAGAAACAATTGTGCAACCATTGCAATCAAACAAATACATCACAGAGAAACTATATCCACTACATCCTGTATGAGGTTTTGTCATGTAGCCACTACAGAGAAAAAGTTAAGATTGCTAAATGCTGCCAATGCAGCAATTGCTGCAGCCACGCATTGGGACTGAATGTGGGCACTCAATCACGGCTTTTTAAATTTTATGATCTTTGCTTCATGGAAACTCCCAGGGGAATTTCCTACTGGACTACCTAAAATTGTGTGTTGCCTCAGTAAAAACTGGATGCTCAATTTACTCATGTGTAAACAGTTTATCTAAATATTTCCGTTTATACAAACTCTCTGAATAATTTACTACACTTAAATACTCAGCAAAAAATAATTGTAACTTTCCTAATCTAGTTATAAAACAATGAGGGAAACACCACATAGTCACTTAAAAACAACAGTTTTACCAAAGCTGAATTTTCCTTTAAACAATCTCCAGGCAAAGACCGCGGAAGAATTAACTGGTAGATTAAATTCGTAAATACAAAGCAAGCACTAAAAATGCTTTATTCAGTGTTTGTAAAGGCTTGCTTGAAGTATTTGTGTTTAATTATTGCTGGTAATTTGAAGCCTGAGCCTTGAATGTATCCAAGTTGAACATCTGTTTTTCAGTGACACTGAACTGCTGCTTATCTATTACAAGTGTCTTTAGAACGAACCATAAAACACAAAAATGTAATTTTTTTAGTACTTTTTTGTACATTGATCCCAATAACTCTTCATGTTAAGGGCTTACAATAGAACATGTCTGAGATAATATACAAACCATTTAGAAGATTTTAAATTAAATAATCACATTTTTAAGACATGTCCCCTGCAGCTAAAGAAGTTTAAAAAAAAAACATGAGCAAATAACATTTTTTTACATTTACAAATGCAACATCATATGAGTATTTATTGATTTTTTTAAAAATTCAAAAATACATTGTAACAGAACAAAACGTATACGTTCTTCAATGAAAGACAAAACTATGGATATCATCCGGACCAGAATACAAATACATGCTAACAATTTAAAATCATTCGGGGTCATTCAGGAAACATGAAACAAGCTAGCTGTTTGCAAATGCAGTAGTTTTTTTACTTAGTAAATATGCCTGAGAAAGTTAACCTGTAAATAAACCAGCTTTTAAACTCTTAAATGCCAAGAGCTTTCTAGGCTGAAATGGTGAAGAGACCTGTGATATGCACCTGTGATAGGCCACTGAGCCATTTCCCACAGAGATTCTTTTCACTGCTCCACCTCAGCATAGCCACCCAGCAGCAGCAAAGTTTCACATCGACAGCATGCTTATTCAAGCGAGGTGCTAAAAAGCATGCCAGGATGATGTGAAACCATCAGTTATACAGACAGTGGATAGGTGTTAATAATCAGCATTCTTTACCAAACTCCTTGGTTTGTATCGGGCACAAGTAAAAAGTCGTAGTACGGATGAAACATTATATTTTTTTGGCTCAAGGTAAGACCCTTTAAAAACAATCTCTACAAAAGCACCTAGAATCAAAGCATGAAAAAAAGCAGGACAAACACAACTAATCATTTTACAGTAACCACATACTGTAGGCAAGTAGGAATCAAAACAGTAACAGAAACTGTGCATCGGTTCTATGAAAACGAAGTGTTCCTTCCAGACACAAGCAATCTGACAAGATGTGAAAGCAAACAGTGAAAACTTCATGGATTGAATTTCTTTTCATCAGAATTCATCTGTTTCTACTACAGGCTGGTAACAAATGGAATTCAGCAAAACTGAATTCCTATTAGCAGCTTAACTCTACTATGGTGAGGCTTAGGCTTTTACTGTGTCTTACATTAAGAGACATTCAAACTAATGAATCAAAAATGACATTTTAAAAATGAAGAGCAAGAGAAAGCTGAATGTACATTTTAGACAAAAACAACGTTAAGTTAAATCCACAACCAGTAATATCTGATGTATGCAAATGTAATTTAACTATGCTGCTTATGCCAACAGCACATCTCATGCTATTTCTCAAATTCTAGCAGCCTCCTTTCAATCACTTCCAACAACTGCATACTTTGTAAATTACACGGGCTTTGATGAAAGAAGTATTATCAGGCATGCAAAAATTCTAAGAGAAACCTCCCATTTCCAGAATTTTGTTACATTATCAAATGACATATGCTAGAACATATGAAACCAACTTTTCAAATGAAACAAATTCACAACTCTGAAAAGAAGAAAAAAAACCAAACCAAACCAACACAAAATCTTACAACAGGAAAAACAATATTTCTACATAGCTGGTCCTGTCCTCCAATGGTACAACACAGCAAAACGAGCTGCTATCCATATAAGCATGTAATTTTGCATGTAATGCTGATTGGGAAAAGGCTTCCTTTCCCTTTCTTCTACACTGCAGAAATGACTGGATGTACTACAGAGGCTGCCACTGTCCTAGGAAATGTTGGGTGTTGGCCATTGTGGGACACAAGTTATCAGCGCTGAAGGATTCATGCGCTGATCCAGCGCAGTTCTTTTTACATTCTTTATATTGACTGTGATGTCAAAAACTTTCTGCATTGCTCTGACACCAGGTCTACACCTTCTGATCAAAATGTTGTTCTACAGGTTACAACTTAGAGGTGCAGGGTGGGAAGCAGAGTGACAGCTTTAACAATCCATCCCAGAAGACAAATGCAAAGTTAAGGTGGTGCATCAGTACCTTCTGGATCAGAGCTGAAGAGATAAATCAACGCCAGAGCAGTATGCAAAGCCTCTAATGCCAAGAGGGGAAGACTCTCAAAGAAGTGCCAGTAAAAGGTGTAATTTAAGCCTGTAATTATTTAAAGAGAATAAACAAAGGAAAGAAAGATGGCCTGCAGTAAGGAAAAAAAACTAAAAAAAGGGGGGAAATGTATATTGGCGCAGGGTTCTATCTCCTGGACCCAGAAACTGCCTTGGACACCAGCTAATTTTACAAGATAAGTTACATGCATGCCCACGTTCAAGAGGACAAGAGTGAAACCTTGATGGCAATGCTATGATTCTGGCTGAAGAGCTTCATTTTCCCCCTCCCATACCTGAAAGCCTTGAATCCTTGCCAAATACTCCAGCTGTTTTGAAGGCTGCACTGCAGAACAGGGGGAAGCAGGAGATATTCCTTTTAGACCTATGGCTTCTGCAGTTGGGGACGTTCCATTCATGAGAAGTTCCCTGGCAATTGTAGCCGTGCTATTTGTTGTAGGAGATATGCTGAAGAAAGAGCTAGAAGTTTGGCTCATTTCTTTGGACGACAAATAGCTTACAGTGGTACCAGGGGCTGATTTGTTGCGGCTTGCTTCCATCTCTTGATAAACATCAGGAGAGAGATGGAGTATTCCCTTTGGTGCTGAAAATAAAAACCGAGATAATTCTCTTTACTCTAGAATGGGTTTGACACGTAGACAATTTTCATTAACATATTTTGCCATGGAAAGCAAAGTAAGCATTTAGAAGCAGCATCTTTTTTACACAGTAACGGCAAATGAAATTGCATAAATGAAATTCAGAAACAAAACAGATCTGAAGTGCCCCTCTTCTTCCTCTTCACCCACTCTTTTTAAGAAGATAGAAAGCTGGAATTTAAAACTGCTGCTAGCACAGAATACACAACATGAACAAATAAGGTTCGGAGATCTAGAAACCATGGGTAACTGTGGCTACTTCAAAATATCTATCACTATTTCACGACAAATCTTTTGCCTCCTACCTAATACAATAATTTCGGCTGTTATTTCACAAATAATTGAAACTAGCCTATGCCAGCACTGAAATAGCTCTATTCTCTCCCACCTACAGCTGCTCTTTGTCCTCTCCAGCTGCCCTATGGCTTGTGCCAGCACCGGAACCTGTAGGACCACATAGTGATGCTCATGAGAAGGACCTCTCAGAGGCAGAAGATGGGCAGTAGCAGCACTGCCTCAAGTGCTGGCTTAAAGTGCTTGCTGAATTACAACAGCAGCCTGTGCATATATAACTTTGAATTGCCCTGCAGCCACATCGTTACTGGGCTACTCTTATGTGATTGCTCTTCAGTGAAGAGGAATCTATTTATTTATTTAGCTGCATACGTGGCACCCTATAGTTTGTACATAGCTGCTTGTCTTTGACATTTATATTGAACAAGGAAAGCATGTATGTGTCATCATTATTATCAATAGGAGTTAGGGTAAACAATAAAAAGATATAAATTTACTTATGTTAATTACATTTCGGTATTTCCAAGGACAAGTAAATGAGGGATAATTTGTCCGTATTTCAAAATTTTTAATGTATTTTTAGAACACATCTCAACCCTAAACCTGCTTGGAAACAGGAGTACATACTCGATCAGTTTTCCTGACATACCTGTGCATGGAAATGTGCAGAATTAAATCTGAATTTTGCTGGTTTTCATATACAATGAAGCTTTTGTGGGAAACATAACTACCCACCTTGCTGATATAAGAGGAAAATCTCTTTCTCATTATTAATAAATTGAAAAATGAGCTTGAAATGTGCAATTTCACAGTAATAACATACTTTACTCTTCTAGCATATGTATAAAAATAACATGGATGAACCTGAGCCATGTGGCATTTCATTCTAGGGATGATACACCTGTTTGATAACTAGTTTAGTAATCCCAAGTGGTATAAAATTATTAATTTGCTGTACATATTTAACTCATCTCAGAATGTACAATAAATTCAAAGATAAAAAAATTAGTTTCCAGTTACCTAGGAGGATTCCTCTAACGCTAGTAGGGCAAGTAGTATTTTTAAATAAAATGTCTACCGCAAGGAAAAGACTCAAAAAATGTTACCAGTGATTAATATCCATCTTTTCAGCTACATGGCGAAAATCAAACTACCTCACTGCTGACTCAGCAAACTGCCTATGGGTGAATCTTTTAATTGATTTACTCACATATTTGGCTTTTAAATTAATATTGCTTTCAGAAAGGTGGAACATCAGCTTACAGCATTCACAAAGATGTATCTTCGCCTTGTTATTCACCTGACTTGCTCTCTCCAAATGGTGGGGATGGAGAGCAGCATCAAGATTTCTTTCAAGAGGAAACGGTAAGTGAACTGCTGCACAGCTTAAATGTACAGTATGGGGCCAGATGAGATCCACCCGAGAGTGCTGAAGGAACTGGCGGAAATGATCACCAAGCCACTTCCCATCATTTACCAACAGTCCTGGCTAACAGAGGAGGTACCAGCTGACTGGAGGTTGGCAAACGTGACGCCAATCTACAAGAAAGGTAAAAGGGAGGACCCAGGGAACTACAGGCCTGTCAGTCTGATCTCTGTGCCAGGCAAATTCACGGAGCAGATTATCCTCAGTGTTATCATGCGA
>NW_010418287.1:0-19460 GCF_000710305.1 Buceros rhinoceros silvestris | reverse complement strand
ATATATACACACTATATATAATACTATTATATAGTACTATACTGTAGTACTATAGGTACTATTTTCAAACTGAATGTGATGTTCTAATAGCAGCTCCCTGCCATTTAAATCTACAGATTGTTATCTTGAGATTGTCATCTGTCAGGGAACATAGGAACTGCCAAACTAGATCATAATTTTTCTTCAATTCTGCACAGGTTCTTGACTTCAGAGACATTCTGATACTCAGTAATGATACGAAGCATGGGAAAGTATTTCCTTTTAAATTTGCCGCATTGTAATTTGGTTGAACTTCTCCTCGTTCCTGTACTCTGAAAATTTGTATAATTGAATTTTTTTACACCATCCTACTTTTTCCACATTTTTATTGTGTATTGTTACTCATCTCCTTTTTAAAGCAAGCTGTTTCAATTATTTTAATCTCTCTCCAAGTAAGAGTTTTTTTTGTCCTAGATTTGATTGCCAGTTATCTCTAAAATTGTGTGCCATTTGCTTGTGCAAGACCAAAATGCTTTTTACAACCAATGTTCTCTCTGTGAGGTATGCATGAACTTATTTGTCCTCTTTTTGTTTTTGCATGATGATAAAACACTGAGATCAAAATACCCTTCAACGTTTTTCATTAAGTATCTAATTAATTAATTTTTACTAATATCAATGGAAATCCAGCTCAAAGACTGTAGGTAAAATATGTCTCAGAGATTTCTGCTTGGACATACTTTTTAAAAGAGTTTAATCAGCAGTAATGCAACCACTTATAGATACTAATTAATAAGCTATTCAAATTAAATCAAACTATATATATTTTTTGTGACAATATTTTCAAAAACAAGGCTGGCAGAAGTTCAACATCTCTCTTTCTCAGCATTCACTCAAGGAGAAACAAGTCATAACCAGATACGGAAATATCAAATTTACTTTCTTTTTATTCAGATTTTAAGTCACCAATTTTTTTCTTTTATGTTATTTATAAAACTGAGTAGAATTTGTGCTCCCTAGACTGTTTAAGCATGAAATTTATAATATGATGTCCAAATATCCAGAACAAGTATTACCAAATATTCCAGAAAAAAATTCATTTGTTGTATCATTGCCTTGCATTCAGCTCAGTGGAAACTCTTTGTATTTTCTCCACTGAAGATTAACGTTCTTCAAACATTAAACCTGATATTAGAAATTTGGAGACAAATAATTTTGTCTTTTTTTAAAAGGTTGATCCATATCTTTATCATAGTTGTTCACAGCTATTACAAATCATTATGATCCCATTTTTCCCAAACTGAAGTGAGAAACAAGGTCAATACCAAAAATGTATCTTCACAAGTACTCACTCGTTGAAAAAAATGTGAAATATCCCAACGGAGGCTAATATTTGTTTCATTTATTGCTTTCAAAATTGAATACTCTTTGTATCCCTATGCTGTCAGATGGATACCTCCCTGTATCACCACATGGCACTAGTCCTGAACTGCTTGTCACGTGTGCCTTCTATTCCAAGCAGTAATGCGTCTGCCAGACAAACCCAAGTGTGGTCCAGGGAATATATCATTCTAGGGATCACTCCAGCTGTCTTTTGGAACAGGACTTTGTGTAACTGGAAATACCAGAACACTGCTGTACGCAGACATGCCTTGGAAAAGTAACACATGTATAGTTTGTCTTACTGGCAAGTGAGAATGTTTTGGTATTGGAGACTCAGGATAGGTTTCAGAAGTGCTGCATGTAGTATGTGTGTGGATATAATGAGTGCTATACATTCAAATGGTGCCAAATATTAGGAAAGAATAAACATTTGTAAAAATATGATGTACCTTGAAATCCAGTCGTCCAAAATTTACCTATATCAAATCTTATAATGGTTTATTTTAGTTGCATACAGTTTTCCAAATGTTTTATGAACTAAAACAGTAACATAATGCACAGTTCCTACCTCATATTTTGCTTTCTTTCTCAGAACATAGAATTTACTTACTTTTCTATTCTGTCCTCATTCATATTGCTTTGAATATATGAGTAAGCATAGTCTAGATTTAGATCTGAAAGGAACTAGAATTAATTGATGAGTACAGAAGTAACATTGTCTTCCTACGTGCACATTGAAATCTACATATACATGGCTGTCCCACTCGAGTTTACACAAGAAAAACCTGGAGTAGGCAATATCAGTGCAGTGAAGTAAAATATGAACAATATCTAAGTGGTAGTTTAACTGCACAAAAATGTATGGTGCAGAGCAAAGAAAGAGACACTTTAAATAAATGCTTTGAAATAACTACCATGAGCAATAAAGATAAAATGAAAGAACAAAACACATGAAAAAAAATTAAAATAGAGATTTTAACCTCCCCCAAAATTCAGGTCTCTCCTTTGTAGTAGTTCAACAAGACAAGTGCTTATTTCTTGATTCCAACAGACCTCTCACCTCAAAAGACAAGTGCAGAATGAAGAGCCACTATTCTGAAATTGAGATTTGTTTATAGCAGTAATAGAAGTATCAGTTTGTCTAATAACTAAAACTTCTCTGACGTTTTTCTTTTGCTTTCTGCATTTTATGTGGGTCAGTCATAAGAAACTGTCATATTCTGGTATCTGTCTATAAACAGGTAAACAAGAGGAAGTGTGAGAAAGAATTTTTTTTTCCCTAGTGAAAAATGAGTAAAACATGGGGTTTTTTTCTCCTGTTCTTAATTGCTCTTTCTTGATAGATAAATATCTTTGTAATAGTAACCTTACTGAGGGCCTCTACTGTTCACTGTAGATAAAACAGCTAATTACACTGCATAGTTTCTTAACTATTTTTAATGACATAAGCTTGCATTTTTCTTGCTTTTGAAATTATTTTCATACCAAAAAAATGACAGAGGAATTTGATTATATGAAGTAAAGCCATTGCTTAGTATAACGGTGTCTTTTAAAACTGTTCTGAGGGAACTTTAAGTGTAGATTTTTATACTATTTGATTTTTATTCTAAGTAGATTGAAACAATCACTGTATTTACCTTCTTTGCAAGTAAAAGAAGAATGGTTCTATTTATAGCATATATTATTTTGAAGTCATATGTAACTTTAATAGGGAAAAAAATGGTTTCAGCATTAGGTAAATCAGAACTGCATTAATATAATTCTTCTACAGGCAAGAGAGCAACAGCAACAAGAAAGACAGTAAAAAACCCTCCAAGACAGATATGTGAGGGAAACAAGTGATAATTGTGGTACTGTAGTAATCTTGATACAGTGAGCATGACAAATGTAATACAAGAAATGGTCCAGCATTTGCAATACATTCCCTTCACATGCAGTGTGCTGTTTGGAATATCTGTTTAAATCAGCCAAAGGCACAGAACAGCACTAGAGAGCTGAAAGACCATGCAAAAAGGTCAATGGCAGGCACTAATTTTACCATATAACAGCATAATCCAGAACCGAGTGAAATCAACAGGAAAAATGACTACAAACTTCAGTAGATATGTCTAAATCTGATATTTGTTCATCAGACACTCTTCTAAAGTGTTACCCAAAGAGAATGACAAACAGCTAAAGACCAAACATCTAGCTAGGAGAGCTGTACAATTAACACCACCAACCACACTTATTTGCCTTTACGAAATCCCACTTGACTTTGACAAATTAAAGATTTATCTACAATAGATTCCTGTACAGCTGCTGAGGACACCAGTTAAAACCCAAGTATGGCTGGCAAGTAAAATCACGTAGTACATGGACAGAGGTAGAGTATTGGAGATGACATCAATTTTTTTAAAGGGTGCAGAGATGGCGAATACACTGTGTCACAGGGATTGCTCCACCCACACTGCTGTCAAAGTACGCAATTCTGTCAGCATAGTCCAAAACTCTAGGCACAGTCTCTGCCACGTGTGGTGGCTGTTCAACTTTCCAGGCAGATGAAGCCCATACAAATGCATCCTGCCTGCCGTGCCATAGCTGTGTAGATATGTCTATATACGAGTCATAACAGGATTGCTCCTCTTAGACTGCAGTGAGCATTTTTTTGGCATAGCTGTATCCTGTAGGCAGTTGGGAAAAGGCTGTTGTAATTACAGAGTGTAGGACAATCTAAAACAAACAAACAAAAATCCTAAAACTTAAATCATATGGCTCTTCCTTTTTCCATGTGTGTTTCTTACTATGCCTTTTAGGATTATACAAAAGAGGATCATTTTCAGTTTCTGAACTGTCATGGTAAGAAATATCTCATAGTATTATTTATTTTCATACCACTACTGCCTCAATGGTTCTCCTTACTTTGCCTTGTGCTAGGTACTTTATAAATTGTGCCTTGTTCCTCACTGGAGAATTGGCTGTAACCACAGGTACAACTGAATTTAGGAAAAGGCTATCATAGCACAAACAAGTTGTGGGGAATCATACACACAGTGGTCTGCACACAAATTTCACAGATAAGTATAGACACATACGTCAAATAAATTTAATTAACTTTATATATTTGATATACTGTCATATCTAGATTCCTACTGAAATTAAGGTTCTGTTTGGCAAGACACAACGCAAATATGAATTTTATAATCAAGATGATAGGAATACTGAAAGCAGAGAACAGATTGAAACAAGACACATTTTGTGGAAAAGTACAGAGACTTCCTAAGAAGACTTGAGAAGAAATGTAGGAATTGAAACTTGAGCACTGAGAGGTGTTGCTAGTAAGTGAAGTGACTCTTAAACTGTTATAAAGGCTTATCTGAAAGATGTATGGTCTAAATGATTATAAACTAAAGACTAGCTAATCTTAAAAAGAAAATATGCAATATTTCTTCCAGCTTTCTGTTGGCAAAGGTCAACTGAGCTGACCAGTCTGAGGATACCTACATTGATCCATGGTTAATCAGTCATGCCTCCTCTCTGACTTGTTAGCCAAGGTTTCCCTTTGTCATGGTTTGAGCCCACCCAGGTGGCAACAACCCAACCACACAGCCGCTCGCTCACTCCAACCCCCTCCAGTAGGATGATGAGGAGAAAATACAACAAAAGGCTTGATAACCAAGAAAAAGGACAGGGAGGTCTCACTTACCATGGTGGTTATGGGCAAAAGACAGACTCCACTTGGGAAAACAAAATCAATTTAATTTAAACAAAACCCCCACCAACGCACCAACTGAAGCAGAGTAAGGCTGTGATAAATACAACCGGAACTTAAACACATCTTCCCTCACCCCTCCCATCCTCCTGGGCCCAGCTCTGCTACCTCCTCCCTGCCAGTGGCTCAGGGGGCAAGGGTGGCCATTGTGCCCAGTTCCAGTCAGTTCCATGCTGTTTCTGTTGCTTCTTCCTCCTCAGGTGGAAAACTTCTCACAGTCCTCCCATGTGGCAACTGCCTCCATTGGACACAGTCCTCCATGAACTTCTCTAGCCAGTGGGGGTCCCTTCCATGTGCTGCAATCCTTCCAGCAATAGAACACCACAGCGTAGGCTCCCCTTAGAGTCACGTCCTTCTTCAGGATCAGTCTTCTGCTCCAGTATGTGGTCCTCTATGGGCTGCAGACAGGATTCTTCTGCTTCATTGATCTCTAAGGGCTGCAAGGGTTTAGCCCCAGGCTGAAGGGGAATGACTGCTCTAGCATGCCTCCCCCATTACTTCTTCCCTGACCTGGGTGTCCCCATAGTTTTCCTACTCCTCTTCAAAACAAAAGAGCTCCCAAAGCAAAGGAACTTGCCCAACAGGTTTTCTCCTCTTAAATATGTTATTGCAGAGGTGAAGGGTGGCTCAGCCTTGGCCAGAGGTGGGTACAACTTGGAGGTGGGTGAGATTTTTGAAGCTTCTTACTTGAGCCACACCAGTAGCCCCTTCACCCACTACCAAAACCCCATCAGACACAAACCCAATACACCCCATCACAGACATTCTTCACAAGTTGTGTCTTAACACTGTAGGCAAGAACTTCTGGTATGGTGAATTTTTCAACTTGTTTTTTTTAAAAAAAAAAAGACAAACCCAGAAAAATTATTTCTGCTATGGTGGATCACAGAGAGTTTTAAAACAGAATGTCAAGTATAAGATGTGGATATAGGGTGTGCCATGGACATATCATTAGATAGTAGCATAAAAGGACACAAAGAAACTAAGTTTTCTCCTCATGGAAGGGACTTCAACACATGAGAACTGGACACTAGGTGGCACCTGCAGCATTCAGAGCTGTTGTATGTCCTGGCAGAGTGACAAACATTTCCTTCGTTGTGTATCAGAGTTAACATAAAATTCCATTTTTTTTAATTACATATTACATATGACTGGTATATGTATGAATCGGCATGTATATGTTTATATATAGAACTACTATTAGGAGATACTGTAGTGCTCTTAGGAGTACAAACGTTGGATGCAATTGGATCACTTATTTGACCACCTGCTGTTTCTTATCAAAGGATATGCTGTCTCTTACAGTGAAATTTCAGCCTAGTTTCTGCCATTATTGCTGGTATGAACGATTCTGTAACAACATCATTTACAGAAAGCATGTTTACAAAGTTAAAGCTGTATTTCTGTACTTATTTTCTAAATGTTCCTTGTTTAGTGATTTTGACAAAAGAAATGTGGGCCTTAACTCTTGGATTTGGTTTTCATTTAGAAAGTTTCATCGTTTGGAATTTTACTTTAGAAGATTGATTTGTTATTCCAACAAAAATCTGTATCACAGTCATTTTTACAGCACAACCATTTCTTTATAGATTTAATGTTCTTACTGTATTTTAACAGTAAATGGTCATCATCAGCCTTCTGGGATGCCATGAGGACATTACCAAAATCTTCAGAAGTCTTTTTTCCTTTATATTTAATAGTTAATCTCAACCAACAGGTTGAGACTATAGTTTAATAGGTAGGATATGTAGTGGTTAGAGGCAGCACCTTTGTTTAGTTGAGAATAGATTGCTGTAATTATTTTTCTGAATGTTTTTATTGTATCCTTTCAAAAGAACATCTTCTTTAGAAAACAAAACCTCTTTATCCTTTACGTGTCTCAAGTTCTAAGCACATCATGTGAAATTTAAAATCCTTAATTCATGCTTTCTTTTAAAGAATTTTCATGAATACTTCATGATGCACCAGTACATCTTTCAGACTATATATGGATATGATACAGCTTATTCAGTTAGCCACATTGTATTATATTGCATAGCTGTCATTAATATATGTTCATACTCTAAAGAGTGTAAATTTGTGGTAATATATAAATAAATGCAAAGTAAAACTATTAAATTTTCAAATACAATATGTCTTATTGTGAACCAAATCATTTTTATCAAAATGCTAAAATAAAATCTCTATATCAGGATGGGAGTGTAATCTCTTCTCTTTACATCAGATTGTACTCAAGAATCCTGCATTCAGAGTATGGCTGAAAACACTGCTGATCTATTAAGCCACAGAAAGTTCATGACTGAAAGTGTACAACTAATAGTAGTGAAACTTTTATTTTGCTTATTTTTCTCACTGTTTACGATATTACTCAGAAATACATAAAAATACAGATCTTGCATAATGAAGTGCTATTCTCAATCATTTTTCTAACCATAATAATACTTCTAAGGTCTGAAGCATAAGGTCATTTTTATTAGAATAAATCTCTTTGGTAAATGTTCAGCTCAGGTATAACACGAATTTTTCATTAAAAATGTTTGGACACAAGAACATTTATAAATACTGGGTCAAGGATATTTGCATGATTCTGCTTTTACTGTACTTAGCGTGATAATTTCACAGTGCTGATCTGAATTATGGCCTTATGACTCTACTGCATAAGGTGAGATGATACAACATTACTGATCCTGTCCAAATTACTTACATGATGATTCATTAACTAGGAAAGACAGTGTGAACAAATTAATGGATAACAATGTGAATAAATAAACATCTTTATCAGGCCATTCATCAAGAGCAAGCACAAAACCTTTGAATAATTTATATTCCATAAAACTTTGTGTTAAAACTCAGTGCTGAGCTGCGCGCTTCACAATATTGCGCCTTCCAAAACAGTCATCTTTCCACATGGGGGGAAAAGCACATTCTAATACAAATTCAAAAGCATTAAGTCTACTTTTCCCTTCTTCCCTCTTTTTGCTTTTAACTTCTTAACTTCTTAAATTCTTAACTTAAATTTAACTTCTTACATTCTTAAGAATTCTCGAATGTCCTGAACTTGGGAAGCATTATCTGTAATTGTTATTTTATTTCAGCATTATGCTATCATTTTCCTTCTTCAAGAATTAACAGTAGCGTTAGTATTCCGCATTCTATTATCACCTTCATTGCATGGGCTTGTTCATGTCTTACTGAACATCTCCCGAGCCTCAAAATTTGTGTGCTTTGCCTTATGCTGAAGGCAAGTTCCCTGGCACATTTGGGAAAACATTTTCAGAATTCTCAAGCACAGACGAATGAAAGTAGTGTATTTCTTTTTGTGAAACATATGATTTCCTTATGCAAGAATGATTTAAACAGCCTGGAAAAAGAAAGTGCTTTCAAGCTGAATATTATTCTATAGGCAAGTGTCACTTGGCATAGGGTGAACTGCTTTATATAAGCTATCCTTTGTGAGGCTTGGTGACAAGTGCTTAATTATTTTTTTTTCTTTCTAATAGTGAAAAAATAAATAATATAGTAACACACATGATTCAGTACACTATTGCCTCTGTGCTTTGGACTGTTATGGATAACTTTTTCTTTTTTTCCCAGAGGTTTTAAAATCAGAAAGGGCTATGTGTAATTTCTAGTCTGAGTCCTGCAAAAACAGAGAACGGTTTCCTTTGCATCAAAGTAATTGTGTTTGAGACATAACTAGTAAAAGGCATTTAATCTTACTTTGTAGATACAGTGATGGAGAGCATCTCCAAAGTAGTTTATGTGACACAGATATATTAACTTGCTTACTTCAAAGTCTCCTTTCTTAAACAATATAAGCTTGAACTCATGTAGTCAGCATTCCCTCAAATTGTGTTGGGAACCAAAATGACAGCCACTTTTATCCCTGTCCCTTCAGGTTACCTGCTGTGGGTCATTTCTCTCTTGACTGATCTGTTATTAGAATGCATAGAAATGGCTAAAATTTGAGAGGAGAGAAAGTTTATCATTAAGAAAACTCAAGATTTGAATTTACTTCTCGTGAAACTTCTGCATAGGTGACTGTTTCTCTGGCTATCTCTACATGACAGGTTAATACTGAAACAGCTTTGCTAGTCAGGTCTCTGAATGTATTGGTATTTCTGTATTGAGAAGCTACTTGAACAACACCCCTCTGGCTGGTACTATTCAATATTTTCAATATTCTCTGCTTTTCTTGAGAAAAAGAAAAATAGTCTAGAAAAAGACAAGTTTAATAGCCTGCTGCGGTCCTGCACAAATCACTGTTTGACAGACCTTATGAAGTGTTTGTTGTAGTGCTAGTTCACTGAAAGATCATATATCTTAAAGAGAACTTTGTAAAACTTCTTTGAAGAATGACAGATTGATATGTTAGAAGAGCTAAACAGTGTCAAAGAAATATATGTTATACAAGTAGGCTGTTAGCACAGTGTGAAATGGCAAGGAATACTCAGAAATCTATCCTCAGATCTGTATCTGACAAGTTCAATCATGTGATATAGAACTCTAATGTGTAAGGAGAAAAAAAACTATAAATGTCAACGGATAGACCAAAAAAATTCAGCATTAATTTTCCATTTTTGGTGGAAAGGCACTAATGAACTGACGAACTTTTCAGTTTGATTTCCCCTTCTTTTTCCTCTGCAAAATACAGGTGAATGGGAAAAATGAGGAGCAAGATCAATTATTTGCTTTTAGTTTCTCAACAAGTTTTGAAAGATGTGTTTTCATCAGGGAAAAAGTCTATTTTCATCAGACATGTTTATGACAATTGGAGTGCTTTTGTAATTAATATTGACTTGGTTATCAGGTGTTTAATGTATTAACATACTGGCTAAATGTAAATTGAAGGCTGCAAGCGGAAAAAAGCTAGAGCAGGAAGCAAGGAAATTTATGAATGTTGAGATTTCTTAGTTTGAGTCTCAGCATGCTGATGCTCAATCCAGAATTCAGTTGTGACAATTCTGGCAGTGAACTTTCTGAAAGTTACTGATGGCTCAGCTCACTATTACGTATTAGTATATGAGCATTTGGAAACCTTGAAAAAAATTTCTTCTTTATTAGTTGTACTTAATCAAATACTTACTAACAGACATATGAACACTATCTAGACAAGACAGCAGTGTTGTAACGTCTACCTTTTTTCAAGGAAAATCAAGCAAGTATTTGTTTCAACTTTTTATTCCCTCTACATATCTGTTATATTACGAAAAATGAAATGACTTATTAACTCCGAGTTACATTAGTGTGCTTATACAAGCTCAAACTTTTTAGTATATTTTTATGTCTCTTTCTGCAGTAGTTTCTTTTATTTTAAATCTTTAAGTCCTGTAATGCTCTCTCTTCTCTTACTTTTGCATCCGTTGCACAAAGATACTGTGAATATGCTGAGACATAAGAAACAAATGTATAATCTTAGCTGGAATCAGTATGTGTATTTCTTATGCTATTTTAACAGGTTTTATGTATAAAGTCTACAGTTATGACAGAGTTGACGACTAAAAGGTGACAAAATCTAAATTAATCAGGTCTACAAACTGGAGGTAAATTGGAGATTCACATGTCAAATTTATATTGTGATGCCCCTCATTCACAGTTTTAAAAAGCATTTTTCGATACAGTTGAGAAAGCTTCAGGGCTAACTGTTGTACTTTAGTTCTGTAACATACCGAAAGTAAGATCAAGACTAGAGAATAAAAATCCTTATCTGTTTACAAGTTTTTATTTGCTTTGTGAAACAAAAGATATTTTGAAACACATAATGATTTATGAAAATCAAGAGTTACAACTCTCAGCAGGTATTCCATGAAGGATGATATTATGAGCATTTTGCTGATATAAGTAAAGCCTTCACCTCCAATGTTACATTTTGAGGGATTGATTAGTTATTAAAACCTTTGAGTTATTTAGTTGCGTTTGAACAAAACCTTAACTATATGGGTGGATACTCAAGCTCCAGATGACTAAGGACCTATTCTTCTTGGTGATGAAGATTATTATGGCGAATGAAGAAATAAAACTTTTTATTACTATTACTTCCTGTATTTCTATGTATTGGTTTACAGGGATTGTATTTAGATATTTATTTCAAAATAAGTAGAAAGTTGCTTTCTATTTCAGTCCTAGCTGGTAAAATGTAAAACAATTTGACTGCATCGACTGCATGAAATTCTGCTTGCTCCTCAAAAGTCAGTGCTCTTTTCAGCATTACTGTCCTCTGGCTTATAGTCGGAACTCAAGTCCAAGTATCAACAGTGTCCAGAAACACCAGTTATTGCTTATAACTACAACTATTTCCAATTTGTACATGTCAGAGTACAAAATTACATTGAAGTGCTTTTTCTCCTCAGAACTGGACTAAAAGGCATGTTTTTAACAAGGAGTTAGAAATGGATTTCAAGGCGACCTCCAACAGAAAATCACAGAATCACAAAATCATTTTAGTTGTAAGAGATGTTTGAGATCATCAGGTCCAAATATAGCAAAACACTTATCAAGTTCAAGAAATCAAATTAGATCACTTCACTTTCTAGTAAAATCCTTTCTGGAATGCCACGCACTTCTGATCGATAAGGGATCCATTCTACAAATTTTAGTCCTGGATTATACTGGATAGGTTTTAAAGACCTGTTGATAATTACATCATCTTCACTTGACAATGTAATTAAGATATTTTTCATATTTCTACAACCTAAAAATATTTAATTCATGGGATACTGATTGCTTCCATTTTAAGAAAGAATGTTTTCACTTGAATATCTCCCTATTTTTAACACCTGTAATATGCATATTTAATATGTGGAGTATATAACAGACGTTTTATACAGACTTTCAAAAACACAAGCTTTCCTCTTGAACATTAACTGCTTAGAACCTTTTTCCAACAAGATGTCATCTGTAAAAAGAACAATTAAAAAAGTTCTAACTTATTAAACAGATCCATACATACATATATGAGTTCTTTCTCATATTATTCTTTTTTGTTATCTATTTTCTGCTGTGAAAACTACATTATCTTCAGGTCATTTTAGATTATTTTAGGCTGTGTCAACAGTTTCCAAGATACACAGTAGAGGATGATGACACAATTATCGTCATGTCTGGAGTGCTCACATAGTGGGCTTTTTTTCTGAAAGACCTTAGGTATCTAAATTTCTCAGGGAGGATGTTGCTTATTTAATGGTTGTTTAAGATCTGCAGTGCTAATCATACAATAAGTAGATAACAAGCATTACACACCTGCCTTTGAAAGTATGGCAGATATTTTAGTATCTAATGATTTTATAGGTTGTAAATAACATTACGAAGAAAAAGGGTTTTTTTTTTCACTTACAGAATTTACACATTAGGCATGAATTCTATAATTTTCAAGAAAAGGAAAAATAAAATTGTGAAAGGAGAAATCATTTTTAAGATACATGAAGCACAAAGTGGTTGTGAGTGGCAGGGAAAAACATGATTCTCAAAAAAAAAAAAAGAAAAAAACTGTCAGAAGAAGCTTATTATTCCGTTCCTTCTCATTTTACTAATCATGTTCCAGCTTTTGTAAGAGACAAGAATGAGTTTCTGTGATGGCATCCTCCTTTACTCCAGCAGTACTACCTCAGTGACAGAATACGTATAGTATTTGCACTGTGTCATGGCTGCTCTGGAAAAATGTGTCATTCACACGGTGTCAGCAGCAGAATGCCTGGGACCTGAGAAGAGACAAGTCCTCTCACGTAATTTCCAGTGTCTGGTCTAACTCAGCTCGGGAAGCAGTGAGAAGCCTTTTTCATAAAAGCATAGAAATTTCCTTCCAGTAGTTTGAAAAATTGTCTTGTAACAGTAGGAGACCTCCTGGAGGTGACACGGGCCCTTTCACAGTCTCTGAGAGATTAAAACATTTCCCTGTTTCCTAGATGGTCTCACTAAGCCTGAGCTATCTACAGTTTTTCAGTACAATGGCCATAGTTAGACAAGGTAATAAAAGGTGCAAACTTTGCCTTGTAAAATTTTCAATACCATCTCTGATGTTGTATAAAGTGTGTAAAACATTTCAAAGCTTTCAGACAGGAAGAAAAAACTTTATCATAAAAAAAAATGTAAAATGGAAAGCAGGAAGAAAAACCAGTTCAAGCCTAAAGTTTAACATTTTAAAAAATGAAACATGTCAGGCACCTTTATTAAATAAATCTAACTAATGATAAGTAATCCACTGTGCAATATTTTGAAGGAACGCTGTCTTAATTAAATACAATTTACAATTAAATAGTAATTACAAATACTACAAATAAGCTAATAAAAATTTTTCTTTAAATCACCTCAAAGGTAGTTCTGAAGAAACATTCCATGAAGTGAAAAGCCATGATTGTGGCACACCATAGCAAATAGATTCAATTAATCATTTAAATATATCACGTGTATGAAATGTATTCTGATAAGAGTGTATTGTTAATTAACTTTATCAATATGTGCATCATGCAATGATACATTATCTTAGACTTTTTAATTACATAAAATATTTATCTATGACTGTGCCCGTTTCTTAAAGAGATTACTCTGTTGATTAAAATCAAACTATTTTCAATTAATCTTCATTTGAAGAATGTTCACCTGGTGAAATTAATTAGCTTTTAGTTTGTTAAAGGTGCTCTGGTATTTCTATTGGTAATTACATCTTCCTAGAATTCAGAGTCACTTTTTACTCAATTCAGAATTTACTTGAGGTTTACCCTCACTCTGCATTTTAGCTTTCAATAGTCACGCTTTTAGAAACATTTACATTGGTCAAAATCTATTGCTTTGTTATTCTGGAAATATCACTTAATTGTTCCTTTGAAAACACTTTATACTACTACTTATATGTTGTTTTGAATTAAGTAATTAACTAAAAGATTTTTCGTGAAGCTGATATATTCTATTTTTTCAAGGTTTCCTGTTTCCAAAATATTTTAACTTTGGGTAATATCCTGAAAATTACTGATAAAACACAGCATTTAAAATCAAGTACATTATCAAAGCATTGTATCTTGGGTTAGGAAATTAATATATTTTATTTCAAAATAGGTCAGCAGATTGAATCATTCATACTGTAATCAACTGGGATATTGGATTTGTATTGGTATTGGCATCCAGGTGTCGTGAAGACTTTGAAAGTTCCTTTGGAATCTGTTATATGCTTCTATTTTTTTCTTATAAAAGGACAATCTTAAAAAGGTTGTCATTGCTAGATTATAATAATAATCTAGCAATCCCATAATTCGGTGCTTTATCTAAGGAAAAGTTCCTACTTAACAAGTCAAACGTCTTCTAGCAGCAATCTGGGAGACTATTGACATTTTGCATATAAATTGAGACATACGAAGGCTCGACATTAGCTCTCTCACTATCATCAGGCCACTTTATTCACTGCAAGTTGCTATCCATTCCGCTGCCACAGACATGACGGCTTCTGTAGGCAACTGCAAGAGATTGTGAGGGCACAGGGTACTTTTCTTGATGTAGCTGTGGTTTCTACTATCGCATGCAAATATTTCCATGTTCTAAGCATGTTTAATAGGATGTGAAATAGGATCACAGCAGAAGAAGTCCTGGTTGCAGGAGCAGCAGCACTGAATCTCTTCAGTATTTTATTTCTCCTTGATGTTAATTGGGGTTAGTCCTTGTTTCTAATTAGCAATTTTTTCTCTAAGCAGAAAGTTCCAGATAGGAAAGGGACAGTTAGGGTCTGCTTTCTCTAAATTAGGGAGTGAAAGAAGTGACAATGTCCTCTTTCCTGCAAGAAACAGAGGAAGGATAAGTTGATTATATTTGTCAGTATTTTGTGATGTTTTCATGATGAAAAGTAATTCTGGTGATGGGAAAAGTAATGGTACCATACTCTCCTAATCTGCAAACCTCCTCTTTAATTTTTTTGTCATTTTCTGCTATGCCAGAGGTTTGCCATATTAGTGATCATGCAGATCTTTATATATTTTAAGACATAGATTGCAATATGATGCATAATATTCATATTATTCATAATGTTGAGCACTAAAGCAAAGATCTCATCCATGCTAAAGTAAAATTGAAGTAGTGTAGATTTATTGATTTTAAATTGGGGCCATTGCCCCTGGGCATAGGTTAAATTAATATCAACTGCATCACTGACTCATGGAATATTTTGCATTTAAATCAATTCCAAATGAAACCAGATTTTGCCTTATATGTTTTATAGAATAGAAGGACATAGTAGCTTAATATAATAGTCAGTTATTTCTCTACAGTTAGTGTGTAATTTGCCTTCGTCTTATTCATTTACCTCTTTCTGGATTTATTTTTCTTCTTTTCATGTGTCTGCCAGAACAGTCATCTCTTGAATGAGTTGAGAAATCAGAGTCTAAGGTTAGCATGACATGTCACGAAAATCCTAGAACTTGGGGCTTTTAAACCTTGGATAAAGTGTTAGATATATTTTAAGATGCCATCTGGTAGCTTTACACATAACAACACAGATTTTGAAATTAAAGCAATTATTTATTCAACAATTATGGTTATCTTGAAGCATTATTCATTCACTAGTAGCAGTGATTTGCATGAAATGCAGATTATTAAGCAGCACTCAATTGATCTGTGACACTACACCAACAATTTTTTGTTCTTTTGTTTTTAATGGATATAACATGAAACTTAACAGACAAAGCAAAGCTTTCTAATGACCTAAAAACATATTAATTAACTTATACTATGACTCAGAAATCACTTTCAAATACACTAGACTACTGTATGCTTAAAAAACTTATTTTTAAAGAGTTCTTTTTTCTCAGCTGGACATGTACCTGCTCCTTTTTTCAAGGATAAAGATGCACCTTTCCTAACTGCTTAAAGACTGTTGCTGAATCATGAGACTAATTGTTGGAAGCCCTTCATCTTAAGGTAAATGATACTTTATCTCCTGTCCAAGACTCTGTGCCTTAAAATGATTGTTTTTACCAAACCATAATAAAAGTGGTTTTTTTCTTTTTCCTGCTGCCATTTTGAAATTGTTAACTAGTTCTTGTTGGGTTTTGAAGATAAATCCAACGATGAACTAAGAGCCGAAAAGTTGCCAAATCCTGTGTTGCCTTATCTAAATTTTAAATGCCCATCTTCCAAGGTGAAATCTAAATTTCTGTATTCGATATCTGAACTCCATGTATTACACAATGGAAAAGTCAAGTAAAGACAGTTCATAGACAGGGCTGTTGAGCATGGGAACATACAGAACTAGCTACCTCCACACAACTACATACAAGGTGTGCTTTTTATGCTTATGTCACCTGGGATGTTGAGGCTACATATATGCTTCTAAATAAATAGGTCATCAACCATTCTCTACTCATGAGAGCCAGTGGCAAGTCATGGCTAAAATGCTTATGTTCTAGTATTTTTCTGAAACCGCGATGGCCTCATCCATACATGCAAACTGTCACATCAGGCCTGGGAATTGCATCACATTTCTAAATTATACAAGCAGAAAGCATGCCAGGGAATAAATATTCTGACAGTTAAATGCCGGAGTTGATCATCTGCTAGGGTCTGCACCCGTTCTATAGATATGTTTGGTTTACTAGTATATGCACAACTGAAGTGATTCAGTCAGTGCTGCACAAATGACTTTCCATCTGCTCTAATCAGGATCCTTGTTAATTAAAAATCCTGGAACTATTCTCACAAAGCTCAAGCTGGAATCACTGTTTTATCTTTCCTTTTGGTGCAGTTGCAAGAATATGTGGTGTGGATGGAGGAGAGACATTTTCTGAGAGGACTCTACGTAGAAGACTCTGGGAATCACTGTTAATAGCAGTATAAGCAGAAGGCAGGCTCCTATTGTAAACATTTGAAATTGAATGTCCAGAATAATGGAAATTTTTTTGAGAAGCACTCCATGTGGAGGGAAGAAATGGTTGTGTTTCATTTGTATTGACACCTTTTAGGTAGAACATAAAATCTGTGTGGCAGCAAGATTGCTGGTAGGGCTGATGAAAGACACGGGAGTAGGACTTTGCTTTCTTAACATTAATGACTAACAGACACCTGACAAACTGCATTCTGAACGCATTCTTCTTATTCCTACAACTAAAAAAAAAAGGAATCTTAGACACTAGATAGGTCTAGGTCATGTAATAGACATATATACTGCAGGTGCCTAAAGTTAGCTGACATGAGTCCCAGATGATATATTGTATAGTTATGCTTATGCTATTAGAGACTTATCTGGTTGGGCAGTATGTAACCACACTATTTAAGTTTCAGCATTACTTTTCAGGCAAATAAAATATGAAAAATGTGGGCTTGGGCATTTTCTTTCTCAGTATAAGTAAACATAACATTTTCTGACTCAGAATTTAGGGGTTTTTAAATCTAAACTAAAATACATGTCTTTTTTCCCAACTTTTATTCAACAGAAAGCCAACTTCCTGTCACTTTCCTGAATTTTAATTGCTAAATTACATTAACATTAATATCTGTGTCCTCTATTTAATAAAAAAATACAAAAAGCCAATTGTATCAATCAAAACCATAGGACTAAATCTTCTAATCTTATACCTCTTCACATATAAATTCAGAACTTTAAAAGACTGAGAGTATCCAGAATGCTTTCAGAACCAGTTCCTATGGGCTAAAAAAAAAAGAAAACAAAACCAAAAAAAAAAAAAAAAAACCAGACAAAAACCAGGGCTGTAAACCAACAGTTTTTCCCCATGGCCAGTGTCACGAACTGCAACTAATTTGAAATTAATGAAGCTGTTCATTTATATTTTTTTTACCAAGTATCATATTACACATACTTTGAAGTCTCACAAAGTATCAGAGAGAGAAGAAACACTAAAGAATGCATTTGGTTTGGAAAAAGTACAATGCAGCTAATACACAGTATATACAATTTGCTGAAGAAGTTTAAATCATTTATAATGATTATCAACTGTGCTGATAACCCAAACTGAGCTTGCCTCATTTAAATGTTCAGGAACTCTTAGGTGAAATCTCTGCTGACAATTTTGATTTCTTTCATTGTGAAAATTTTGGTTCAATTATACTTCCTCGTCTTGACTGTGCCAGCATGACCTGAGTTACAGAGATGACAAACAAGTCACCTGGGGAACGTTACTAGCTCCAAAGAACCCGTTAGAAATGTTGGCAAATATAATCCTTTTATCACAGCCAAAGGTGAACATGTCACAATAGTTCCTTTTAATTAAAGTTGGTTCCCAAGCCAAGATTAATAAAGCTGATAGTAGTGCTGCAACAAACAGACAGAGCACAACAGCTGAAATAAATGACTGCTCCTACCCCACAGAAGTATGTCATATGCTTCAATCATTATTGTTTTGCTAGATCAAATGCTTAAATATTGCCTTTGTGCAAAAGCAAAACACATAATATAACACCAGAAAGTAAAAGTAGACCTTTCCAGGACGACAGATGATTATAATGAATGCAGACATCTATAGTACAGAAAACTACAAACTGTTCATTTGCATTCAGTTTATAATTAGTTGAAAGCAGCATTTTTAAAGAATAATTAACCAGCTTAATGAATGACATCAGCTTTAGAATGAGGCCATATAAACCAAGTTGGATGGCTTTATTTTCCTTCACCTACAGTAAAAGTGGTGAGCTCACCTTCAGACATCAATATTGTAAACAACTATGATTAAACAAGCTGAACACAGCCTACAATCAATTCTGGAATAATAGTCCTTAACATCGTTTACCTAAACTAGAATATAAGAAGTAAGTCTTGCCCATGGTATTTTGTCTTTTACTTCCACAAGTAAAACTTTTAATTCACACATTAACTTTTTCTGCATGTAATGCAGGTTTTAAATTATTCAAAAATTAAATCAAAGAAAGCTACACACACAGTAGAATAGATTAGTAACCTTCCTTTCACAGTGATTCCATCTATAAGAACAACTACTACAGATACTGCAGATAGATAGGATTTTCTATTTAATCTGCATTAAACTGAAGGTGGCTGTACTCTGTCCTATATAATTAGATATGCTGCCTCTGTCTTCATCAGATATGTCTGCCTGATAGAAGTTGATTTTATTATTTTGCCATGTATCAAAAGTCATTTTGACCTCTATAATTTTAGACAGAGGGGTGAAGGCTGGACATCTAGAAATAAGAATATGTTTAATGAATTTATAAACACCACAAGATGTATGCAGAAATTTGATTGACACGACTAGGGTCTTGAAAGGTCAAAATAAACATGGGTCCTTGGATTAACTGCCTTTCAATAAAGCTGGTCCAAAATTATCAGTTTCAGTGCATGAACACTCAATTTTTAACATATATATATGAAGAAAAAAATATTCATTCACTATGAAAAAAA
>NW_010418286.1:34108-50105 GCF_000710305.1 Buceros rhinoceros silvestris | reverse complement strand
GTGCCCGTGAAAGAGCAAACCCTACACTAATGTCAGCTAAAAGACATTTTCTGTTAAGCATCTCCCCCCCAGCTTGTGGCCGTGAATCTGGGAGGGAAGCGATGCTCCGAGGTGAGCTTTGCTGCATGCCCACCCTGCAGAAGAGCCGCTCACCGCACAGAGGCGTTCTGGCACCTTCCAGAGTGCGTTCCCACCCACAGAAAGCCATTCCCTCACAGCAGGGCCCCGCAATTCCAGCAACTGGTCGCCAACACAGGATCTACAGGGGAGCGCCCACTATTTCTTGTTGATTTATTTACTCCTACTGACTTCCACAAAGTATTCTACCAGGGCACTGGTTCCTGAAGACCAGTAGTATGTAGTGCTACCACTGGAGTATCAAACTGGAGCACAGAAGTTAACATCTTCCTCATTAAAATATTTTATTCATAAGCAAACAACAAATGTGGAGGCAAATATTTGATGACAAGATCAAGTTTTAAAATATCTCAGAACAAACAGAAGCGATGCAGCTAATTAGTTATGACAATGTCATACGCTCATAGTGAAACAGGTCTCATGGTGAAAGTAAATGGGAACTCCTGTAGCCTATGAAATAGAAAAACCTACATAAAATGAGGAAATCAGCCCCATAATTAATTTACTATTGCTTAATAAGGCATCAGGAGTGAGGACTGGCCTCCCCGACTTCCGATGTCTAAATGGAGGCTGAGCCAGTCACTGTGGCAATAAAAAGCAGCAGTTTTAGGCCTCTGTCGGGATAAATTGAGCTTACAAATTCTCCTTTTTCTCCACTGATTACAAAGGAGCGTAGGACAACCCCTGCAGCGCGCCTCCCATCCCGTTTCCCATCCAGAGGTGTGTTCTGGACCCACCGCTTGTGTCAAGGGACAGCGTTTATCTTAGGTCTCTTTCACTGTGACCTGAGCTGAAACAAGGGGTATCGGTGTGTTCACGCCGCCGTTTCTGCCGTTCGGCTGAAAACGGTAACTGCGCAAGTTTCAGCAGCCTGTTTGTGCGCTGCACCCTCTGTAAAGAAACAAGAGCAAAATGACAGTAACACCTGTGCGCCTGTGCCGCGACTGGCGTTTCACGACCAGGTAGCACAAATCCAGAAACACTTTACTCCGGCAGGGCGGGTGCAACGCGCTGATCCTGGTTATTCTTACTGTGTAGCTAACAGTAACGCCCCGAGGTTCCAGCTAAGATCACAGCCCAGCTCTGTGACAGGGGACACACACTCTTCCTAACACTCTGTCTGCTGTGGACCGAGACGTGCCACCGCAGCAAGCGAGGAGACGACTCCTCCCGGGTCTATACCACGGCCTGGCAGGGGGAGGAGATGTCCTTCTCCTGCAGGAAGAGCAGCAGCAAAGCATAAACACTACATCTAAGCAACTGCATCCTTCCCTCTGGCGGGGAGCAGAACAGCAGATGCCCGGGGTCCCTTCAGCTGCAGCTCTTCATTCGCTACAGCTGAGTCCTAAAGGCGCAGTCCTTGCTTCAGATAATGTACAGACAGACGCGGCAACAGAGAGGTGGACTGGCTTCCCGGGGTCACGCCAACGGTGACGGAGTAGCCTGAGAGAAAGGCCAGTCCAATCCACGACTCCATCCTGTCTCCCAAACCACCTACCTCATCAAAACCACTTATTTATCACAGGCAGGTCTTAAACCGGGCCACATATTTGTGCAGCAATGCCAATGGCAAGCATCAAACATCTGACTTCAGCTGGGCGCAACGCCATGGGGCATCAAGTGCATGGTCTTAAAGACAGAGTAAGTCTTAAAGGCTCTGGTAGATCCAGGGGTAGGGGGTGGAGCTAATTCTGCTCTATTTACTCACACTGAGCTCATCATACGGGTACAGCAACGCCAAAGGGAGGGGCAGGGTAAGTAGGCCTGTCCTCTGCGCTGTGGAACAGTTACCGACGCCAGCTGAAGCGACCGTTACTGCTGCTGAGGTCTCAGCTCCCTGGCCAGTGAATCTACGCTGCTCAACACACCTTCTCCTCTCTGCAGCCAGTGCTTTACAAGTTAACCCCGCTGCCACAGCGATGGGCGGGGGAGGGCTTATTTTCTCCAGTGGCAAACAGCTGATGTTCGCCCATTTCAGATCCCTGCATAAGCAAATATTGTTCAAGTGCTGAATTCCTACACAAGCTAAAAAAATGCATTATTTAAAACATGATTGTGTTCCAGCGTTGCACAATGTAATTACTGAAGCTTCTTAATGCTTACGCATCTAATGCATATACATATTAATTTGATAAATTTTAACCGAATGTTTTAGTAACCGCTTCCAGTTATTCATTAGTTATGTCACAAAAAATTTGAACCGAATGTTTCATTGGTCTCTAGATTTGTGCATATCATTGGTTGCACATTCAGTCTCCTCTTCTGCATGACCAAAATTCTCCACTTTTTACGAAGATCTGCTCTTCATTTTGTCTCTTCTGGTAGACAAGGTGCACCTCAGTCAGACTTCATTTGTTTTTTCAGTTTGGCAAGACCAATGAGATATTCATCTCTCCGTTTTCTCCTGGCATCCAGGACTTTTGGAACAGCTGGAATTTTTTCAGACATTGCCTGGAACAGAAAATTTGAGACGATTAAATCCCACACTCTGAGTAAGAGGTTTCTCACAGCCCTGTTTTCCTGTTTTCCCTGTAGCCATCCACACGAACTGTAATTTAGTCTATCAGTCACAAGCAGCAGGCCACTAATTCTCTTCACGGGTGTCTGGAAATGAGCTGACCCGCTCGCGGAGAACAGTGCTCCCACCTGGGGAGGGCTGGCCTGAGTGGGGCCGGGAAGGTGCCTGCAGACACATCCAAGCACCAGCCTCCTCTCGTTGCCCCGCACAGCGGCTGTGCGGTCTCTTTGATAATAACCTTTTAGTAAGCGATTAGTAAGGAGGCAACCTGGCCGTTTCTGTGGCTGAAGACGTGCTCTAAACCATATTCCTCGGCGTGTGCGTTTAAAGCTGTGTTCCCTCTTCTGGCTCCTAATCAGTGTAATGAGGAACACCGTGTTTATTAGCAGCCTTTTATCTTAGGAATGTCAGTTATAATCACAACGACAGGGGAAGACACTTCACAAATCCAGAACTAGGATTTGGTTTGTTTATTGGAATATGGGAGAGAAAGTCCAGTACTATCTGAGGACAGAAGTCTGAACAAGTTGGCATGCAAAAATTAAAACAAATGGAAAAAATGGAAGTATTTCTGAGTGCACAAGCAAAGGTGTCTTAGAGGTGCCAGTTAAATGAAAGGAGGACACAAGGTAGGAAGCTCTGGCCGGACAGTACTTGTAACAGATTTTCTTTCAAAGAAAAAAAAGCTGGTTTGAGATTGCAGTAGAGGTTAAAGGTCATCTGTGCCAAAAAGCACCGCAGGTCTTGGGTTTCAACAGCAAGTGTTGAGAAGCTGGGTGAAACTGGACCTGCTACCAGTGGCCGGCAGGCTGCAGCCACTCCAGAAAAACGTCAGGGGAGGGACAGGGGAGTTAGATAAGAAACGGTTAATGTTTCACTCCTAACAGAGGGTTCTTGCAAGCCCATCTTTGGCTTTGAAGACTGAAGATAACAGACACAGAAACAACTGTTGAGGCGGAATCCAGCTTTCTGTAAAGACACCCCAACCTTTTCACAGCAATTAAAAGCTTCTAATCACGAATAACACCACAATTATTGTTGGTTGTTATTGTAAGCAGCCTATGTTGTTTAATCATACAAGAATTTCTCTGCTTTTTAACGACAGCTGATGCTGAAACTGCATTAACATCAACAGCAACAAAACCGGTATCTTCCAGACAGACTGCCTCTGTATTGGGAATTCATCTCCAGCGCTCCTCAGGAACCATTCAACACATGCATGTGTTCCCTGGTGAAGCGTTAGAACAGGTAACTGTGAAAAGGCAGAGTTAGGAACCGGAGATCCTTCAGTGAATTCCCATGGTCGCACAACACAGCCTACAGAGGGAGCATAAACGAATGCTGGGCTTAGAAATGCTAACAGACAAACGAGGTCCCAATCCAGCACAGCGATTAAACCCAGCTTATCTTTAACCACGCGGTTAACCTCACTGGACCGCGCACCTGCCTAACTGAAACGCGCGTTTACAGGCAGGACAGAGCGGGGCTGTGGTTTGTAAGGCATGCCAAACCAAGACAAGCAACACCCAGAATCAAAAAGCTCCAGGAGCTGCAGGAGGAGGGAGTAGGAGGAAGACGCAGGGAGGAAAGCCAGGTAGGAAAGGCAGCTTGGAGCTGTCACGCCGTGGTAGAGGACAGGGGTCAGAAGTGGTAGGAAATAGCGTGGAGGATTTGATGTCACTAACTCCTGGGTGTGAGCAGCTGACTCCTCTGCTAGCAGTAACGTCACTCAGCTCCCAGAACACTTTCTCTTGAAGTATGTCAAAGCGCTTTGAGAAGGGACTTTCATTCTGTTCTGGCCTTTTCGTTTCAAGCACACATTCACACAAGAAATACAGGCTACAGATTCCTCTTAACGGTGAACTGAAATGGTACAAACGTGAAAACAAAAGCTAACGGTCGTTGTTCTGAGTGTCACTGCGTTCATCAACTCCGCATTTACCTGGTTGATTCTCTGCTCAACTTCACCTGAAAATTCTGGAACTGGTCCAAAGTTGTTCAGAACGAGTCTCATACCTTCACGGTACCTTTCACAGTAATTTGAAATACCTAAAAATAAGAGTGAAAAATCACATATTGAGACAGAAGTTCCTACTCAAGTTCAGTAAGACCATCTGTGTTTAAGCACTGTCTTAAATCAAAGTAAAAAAAAAAAAAGGTGTGCTCTTATGCCTAAGACACCTAATTGTCATGGAGGGAAAATGGATTCTATCCGGCACATTTCTGTTAATGTTCATGGAAAATTCACTTAGGACACATCTTCATTGCCAAACCAATTAATGATCCACACCAACAGGCAACGCCGTGCAAGGGGTGTAGTACACAACCATGGGCATGCTCGGGCTTTGCTACTTGAGACAACGAAGCTTCCCTTGCCCACAAAGAGAGTGCTCTCGCTTCTCCCTCTCCCTCTCCCTCTCCCCTCCTCCTGTTTGGTATGTGTCACACCAGTTAAAGCATTCCCAACGTTACTTTTATTTATTGACCCAGAGTGTATCAAGAGCAACACAGCTCATGGGGAAAGGATCAAGGGCACGGAGACCCAGGTGGCCCCTAGTGAATGCGGAACAGATGGATCTCACAGATCAACACCTTGTACTGCAACAAGGACTTGGCTTTTATGACCACAGGACCCTGCCTGACAGTTGAGCACTGCTAGGGGGAGATGGGATCCACCCGACAAAGTGGAAAGAAATGATCTTTGCCAAAACCCTGGCCAATATAGTGAGAAAACCTTTACATTAGGAACCCTGGAAAAGTGAGATTACAACCTGTTATCAAGTGAGGAAGGGGTGTACGGGGGTGGAAAGAAAAGAGTGCAAGGAAACAGGTACAAAAGAAACCCCAAGAAAATATAAAAAAAGGCAGAAGTTCAGCTCTAGTGTATGGGCATAAATGAGTGTGGCCTGGGAAACAAGCCGGGGAAAGAAGAGCTCCACGTGTGGTCACACAACTTCAACACCGTTGGAGCAACTGAGGTGTGGAGGGATGGCTCACACCACCGGAGTGCTGCATGGACAGACACACACCTCAGGAAAGACAACCGGGGAAGACAAGGAGGGGGTGTGCTCTCTCCGTAAAGGAGCAGCTCAGATGTACGGAACTACCCTATGGGATGGGCGACTGGCTGGGTGACAGCATCAGTGAAGAGGCCAGTAAAGGACAGCATCCTTCAAGGGCAAGAACAATCCATCCGATATTCAGGAAGACAAGTAAATGAATCGAGAGATTGGCTTGGATCAGCTCTGGAAGCAGGAACAGGCTGTAAAGGGGAAATTTAAAAAAACACTGCCTAGACATGTAGGGATGGTGTCAGAAAAGCCAAAGCTCAGCTCCAGTTGAGACTTCCAAGGCTGTCAAGGGCAGCTTGTTCGGCTGAACAAATAAAGTGGGCGCCTGTTAGTGAGTGGGTGGGTGATGTAGTGACAGGAGACTGATGGCTTGCTTTGCTTCAGTCTTCACTGACAAGGTCTCCCATGCCTCTGTGCTTAGAGGCAGGGTTCAAGGAGAAGAAGAGCTGTCAGCAGCAGATGATGATCTGGTCAGTGACTATCTGCAAGAACTCAGCCTCACCTGAGACCACGGGACTAGACAGGCTGTCTCCAAGGACAGGAGAGAAAAGGTCCATGCCTTTGCAAAGCTGCTTTCTATTGTATTTTTAAAATCATGTATTTTAATCATTGTATTTTAAAAATCATCCCAGTCATCAGTGTCATCATTTGAGATCCCCAGATGACTGAAGACAAATATTGCATCCGTCTTCAGAAGAGGTCACCAGAACAATCCAGGGTACTACAGGCCAATCAGTCTCACTTCTGTCCCTGGGAAAATCAAGGAGCAAATCCTCCGAAACAAACTTCTGGGCACAGGAATATCAAAAAAGTAATTGGGACAGTCAGCATGTAGTCACCAATAGGTACACCATGGTGTCACCATGGCTGACTGACCTCAGTGATCCTTCTGAGGTCACTGGCCTCAGTGACCTTCTGTGATAAAATCTTTGGATTTGTGGAAAATAGGGAAGTAGTGGATATCATTTACATCCGGTTTAGAAGGGCATTTGAGACTGTCTCCTGTGATACTCCTGGATCCAAGTCAGGACATTAAGGCCTGCACGCTTGGACAACTGGACGGACAAAAAACGGGTTGGATTCTTAGGTTCAGAGGTAGTGGTTATGGGCTGTACTCTACCTGCAGGCCAGTAAAAGTGGAGTATCGCAGGAGTCTATGCTGAGACCTGGACTGCTCATGAAGTTTGTGAATGACACCAAACTGCAGGGCTGGGGAGGTGTGTGTGGGGCGATGGATCGGCTGACACACTGGAAGGCAGGGCTGCTCTTAGCCAGCCTGGAGGAATGAGCCAATAGAAAACCTTACAAAATTTAACAGGGACAAATGCAAGGTTCTGCCCCTCAGAAGGAAGAGCTCTTGGCAACAACACGGGCTTGCGAACCCCACGTCCTGCTTCTGGTAGGCACAAGCTGAACGTGAACCAACAGCGTGCGCTGGAAGCAAAGAGGGCCAACAGCATCCCAGGCTGTGTTAACGGCACAGCCAGCAGACTGCAGGAGGTGATCACCCCCCTTTACGTGGCACTCATTAGACAGCACCCAGAACACGGCATCCGTTTGGGATCCCCCAGTACAAGAAAACCACTGGCAAACTGCAGCAGCTTCAGCAAAGGCATCCAAAACGGTGGGGGCTGGAGGACTTGTCCTGTGAGGAGAGGCTGGGGAAGCTGAGCTTGTTCAGCCTGGGGCAGAGATGGCTTTGGGGGGATCTAACAGCAGCTCCCCAGTGCCTACGGGGAGATCACTGAGCAGATGGAGCTGGGGTCTTTACAGTCGTTGCATGGCAGGAGGACGAGAGAAAACAGGCACAATCTGAAACAGGAGGATCAGACTGGATACTCAAGCACTGGCACAGGTTGCTCACAGAGGTTATGCACTCTCCATCTCTGGAGATTTTCAAGACTGGATGGAACCTTGAGCAGCTTGGGCAGGGACCTCAGAGCTGACTCTGCTGTGAACATCTTAAAAAACACATGGTCAGAGAACCTGGGAACCAGCTAACTGGTAATAATGGGTAAAATGGCAGTCAAGTAGACCATGGCTGAATTAGGAAAAGGTCCAGCTTCCATCAGCTCCAGTAGGAATCTCAAAAAACTACCGCTGAGGCACTAGAGAGGAGCTGGAATGATGAATGCACCAAAAAGAGAACTCAGTCATTTAGCCAGACCTATACATCTAGCAGACTTTTTAACGCTGTGAACTACCACACCATCAGTACGCGCCTTTCCCACCGTACATCAATCACGACATCGTGAGCTGCACCACAACAGTAAATGACCAACGCTTGTCTGGCAGTAAGCAAACCAACACGAGTACGAATGTGATATCCTGTTGAACACCCTAGATCTGAGAAGGGAAGTTCTGGGTATCCACTAAAAGCTTGCGACCATCTCCCTTTTCTGAGAACCACAGAGACTGAGGAATGTGCTCTCTTTTTATTAGCTACTTATCAAAGCGAAGAGGAGAAAGCGGCAGAACACAAAGGCAAGCAGTTACGGTCACCAAGGCTTTCACAGAGACTCAGGAGATGGTACAGACTAAGAAGCAAGAACCAGAACTGCTCATGGTCTAATCCGACCACAAAGTGCAGGAAATGTAAGCGGGGTGGCCTGACTACCACGCAAAAGAATGCGACTCAGGGCAAGAGTCATGGAGCAGTCTCCTTCCTAAACAGCTTGTAGACGGTTCCCTGGAATGCAATTCTGTGCGATGCCAATACCGTAAAAGTCACACCTGTCTAACCCCGAATGGTTGAGGTTGAAAGGTGGATAAAGGAACGGAAACCTCTGACTACTGGCAATTATAATTCACGAACTACAACGCTGATACTCCTCCACACATCTGAAATCGCTCAAGCACAGGTTTTCCAAAAGGCCTCTGAGGTCAGTAAGAGTATGGAGAACACAATTCCTCCTGGGCAAAAGAACTTTCAAAGGACAAATGCTCAAGGAAGTATTATATTTCCTTTAAGAAATTACCACTCTGAAGTCACGATGACCACCAGATAACAACTGAAAGGAGAGAATGGGAGAACACGTCCACTGCATAGAGCAGCGTGGAGAGATTCGAGAGCATTCAACTCCCTTAAAAACACACTAGACACGTTCTCCAGTCAGCCTGTTCCCTTGCGTTATCTACCCATGAAGCGTACGTGTTCCTGGAACACGCTCAGGCATGTCCTAGCCTTCTCCAACACAAAAAGGGAGGCCAGCTGGTCATACAGGTATATTGGTGCTCTAATTATATGGAAATTTAGTATTTTGCTCAATTTTCTTGATTGATACAGAGCCAGAAACCTCCAAACTGCCTACCAGGCTCCAAAACATCATTGGCAGGAAGTGGGATTCGGGAAGAGAAGCATTACTGTGGTGTGTGGAACAGGCTGTGATACGATTCTGTCTCTTCACTGAAGCAATAAGCGGTGACCATCCTCCTCCAAAAGCACTCTGGAAAGAGCCCCTGGTTATCAGGGTTTACTGACCATACCCTGGCATCAGCCTAAGTTACTTCTTACCAGCTTGCCTCACAGACTTCGGCACCTAAAGCCAACCCAGATCAGCCTACAGGGGACATGCTATCCACATGAGCAACCTCGGGAACCCAAGACAATTCTGATTAAGACTCATGCACCAACCACAAGATGACGACATTTACAGCTCACCTTGCTCACGTGAGCTTTTTCTTCTAACAGTGAGGAGGCCAAGTAAAAAGTCTGCCCCTACATCAGGCAACATCATAGAAAGTTCCCAGATGTAGAAGTGACTGAGGCTGAAGAGTGCAGAACTACAGGGATTTGGGTACACCTTGCCAACTCACAGCCGAACGATCACAAAACCAGAAATGGCAATTCAGTCAAATGTGGCAATTCGAGCAAATCCACAAGCCAGTGGCGACAGAAGGAACGGTAAACAGAGCAGGGTTAGTCACCGGTTATCCTGGTAATTTATCCAGCTGACACAGGTGTATCACACCTCGTTTGGGTTTGGTACTTTTCCAAAAGCCATGGGGAACCTCTCAGCCACCTGGTAAGCTTGTGTAACAATACAGACCCGCGTAGTTCTGAGTCTGGTACAGTCAGGAGAAGGCAGAAGAGAAGACTGTGTGCCAGAAATCTTTCTCACAAGCCTCTATCTGAAGAGGTAACGTTAGTATCTTGGGAAAGCTGAACGCTTGGACATGGCTGATCCATTTACGTGGTGAATGCGAACTCCTGAGTAGAGATGACCTTCAAAGCCACTCAGCCAGCTAGTCCTGGAAACTGAGCTCCTACTGGCAGCTCGCCTACAGCTCCAATGAATCAGAACAATTTCTGGGAGGGTGCAGCTCACTAGTGCAACAGAGACGTGCCAAATGCAGGCTGGGTAATACAAGTTGCTCCCCACATGTGATGCATGAGTGAAAAGAAGCCTTATGCAAAGTCAGCAAGAGAGGAAAAAAAGTAATAAAAAGGGTTAGGTGTTTGGAGAAGAGCAGCAGCATTAGTAAGTCTCAGTACTGTGGCTGAAACAGCAACACGCAAGCATGAATCCCGCGTGCCAAGCACAGGGTGGACACTGCAAGATCTTTCAAGTCTCAAGTGAAGCAAATGCACCAGAAGTTAGAATATTCATATGGTCTCACTCAAACATTACAAAAATAGTAACTTCAAAATAGCTAACTGAAGGTAGCACTCCTGGTGTGAAATGTCAGTGGAGACTCGGGCAATCTTTAACGTGGTTTAAGTAATCGAGATCAACCCTTTTCTGCCAGCTTTAAACACTTGAGCAATGGGGAATATTGCTTGAAAAATCACTTTTTCAACTGCAAACTCAAAACTGGCAAATATTTGACTCCAAGCCTTGAGACTTAGGAGTCCTTTGGTTCAAAGGTCAGGGCTGTTTCAAAGGTGGGTGAGAACAGCACTTGACTGGAGCAGAGGGACAAGAAGATGGAAAACAAATAGGACAGAATCCCTTTAACTATCCTTGTTGATACTGCCCAGGGAGCAGCTTAAGCTGAAAAATTAACATCTGTAAACAGTCTGAGACAGACAGGGCAGCACCTGGGAGCTGGAGAAAAAGAAGACAGCAAAGGGGGCTGTTGAAAACAATCAACATCTCTCCCTGCATCCAGCTGCTGTGCCCACACTGTGCTCCACGATCTCCAACTGGAGGAAAAGAACGACACAAGATGCATCTGGAACACAGGAAGAGGGGAATCAATCTGCAGCACAGGAATGACGAGAGCTTCCTCTTGTCTATGTGGTTCGTTGGTTCCCTGTGTAAACCTCCATCTTCCTCACATGCTCACCTCATCAGTACTGGAGGGAAGGGGCTGTGGGAGAAGGCAGATGTTGCAGGAGGCACCTGAGAACCATGAACACAAACCAGAAATACCTCCAGGGAAGGCAGGAGTTCCCTGGATCTTCCTTCCACCGCATGTTTACAGCTATGGTGGAGAGCAGAAGATATGAATGAGTAACAAAATGTTCTAAGGGAGTGGTGGATACAAGGCTACAGAGGTGAAAAGGGGTCGCTTTGTCTTCCCTGAAAGAAAACCCACTCAGCATTTCTGACTCGTACAGTATAGTTACAGGAACATGTTACCACAAGCTAGACAAGGGCACTGACTCAAGGCTCTTCAGCCACCCATATATATCTAGGAAAGCTCTTTATACCACTAACAAAGGATTAATAAGCTCTTGCTTATTCAGGCAGTTTCAAAAATAGCTAATGAACTGTCCCACAGAATTTGTTCACGTTGAGTACACTTTGGGTTTGCAGGTCCTCACCTGAAGGACTTGCACTGGTGTGGTGCAAACATGGGTACCAGGGAAATGCCTCTAGTTGTATCACCAAGATGAACAGAACATTGATGAAGGAAAAGAAACTCCAGGACAGCTATTTAGCTGACAAGCATGCACAAAATGCTTCACTGCCCTGAGAAGACCTCTTCACAAGTGAGGTCCATAAACATAAAGGTGATGGGAGTAGCAGGACAAAAAGAAGAAAAAACATGACGTATAAAATGTCGTATGTTCTCTCATTATGGTCTGTAAGCATCTTCAAGAATCTGCACCTCTTTTACGGCAAGTCGCATTCCTTCCTCTTCATAAGACAGACAACAGGCATGAGGGCTGAAGAATGCAAGCAAGCGAACTTGGTAAACCAGTCTGGCAAGGACACTACACACGGGGCAAAACAAGGAAGGCGCTGCAATATTTGTGAGAGAAAATGAGAGTCAGAACCAAGTGTTACAGGCAAGGACAGGGAACACGCCAAAGACAGAGGGTGCTTCACGATACTGAGTATTAACCTGATGACTCTGAACCTGATAAGCAGCATAATAAGCTACTGTAATGAGTCAAAAAGAGTAGGTGAGATGGTCAAGCCACTGATGTAACAGCATCAACAGTTTGAAAAGCCTGGGGTGGGGTTGATTTTAGCAGGTAAAATCTAAGAAGAGGCTACGCTTAGTAAGACTGAAGATGAGTATGGATGAGAACAGAAAATAAAAGGCATATTTAGGAATATCACAGAGGAATCTGTCATAGAGGGGGAAAAAAAGGCCCAATCTCTGTTTTGCTGATAGACGGATTACGTTTCTAGACATTACAACTCCAAGGAGAACTTTCTAAAGGGAATCCTACCTTCATCAAGGGTGTGTCAGATGCGTGCTCTTAGTTAGGGTGTGAATTCACAGGACACTTGCTACTCTACATTAATTCCCATGTGAATTCACATAGACTGCAGATGCATGAATACTTTCAGCGTTAGCTGAAACGATAGCGTTAGCACCAAAGTACGTTTTATTCTCATTGTCTCTGTGTTACCATCTCAACAGCAATGCACACACGTTTGTGCAGGACTGCTGTGAGCTGCATCAAGGAATTAAACTGAGTTAACATGAACCACTTCTTCTGTTAGATCAGCTTCAAACCTAGGATGAATAGCTCAGTCTGAGCTACTTAGCGAGCGTACACACTTCCATTAGCACGAGGGAAAAGGATGCACCAAAATGTGCTCTTCAGGACACATCCACAGTGACTCCAGCAATAAAGCACGAAGAATTCCTGTGCGACTTCATGTGCTTCTTTCAGAAGGTGGAGCGAACCACTTGACACCTGAGTGCACAGAAGGAAACCGGGCGCACAGCAGCCAGCATGCAGAAAACCACACACAAAGGTTTTCATGCAGAACAGCCTGCAGCCGCGCACCAGCACACAGCAGCTCTAGAAGGACTATAACCAGCTTTCTTCAGCCTCCTGGGAAGTGACCTGACTGGCTGTCAGCACGTATGAAATAACTGGTGGGCTCAGGAAGCCAGAGGGGGTTTGTAGGGTTATGTACCACCGCGATACTTCATCTCAGCAGCACCCTCTTGTAAGTATTCCTGAATTAGGCTGAGATATTTTATTATCCAAAAACGTAACACATGGGCTGGACAGAAACAGAGGCAATCTTCTTTTTCCTAGATTTTACTACCGTAACTTATGAGATTCTCACATCTTCTGCTTACTAGCTTGGGGTCCAAAAGCTCCTGAGCTGGGATAATGCTTGATTTGCTCCCTATATGGCAGCACTAAAGCAGCAGCCATAGCAATGAAAACAGTCTCTGCTTGTGAAGCAGCCAGCACGCCTCTCTGCAGCAGTCGTGAAAAAGCTGCTTGGCTACGTTTTGCCTAGTCAGACAAGAAAAATTTCCTCCCTTTGAACTATGGCTTATGATTCCCCCTCTTTCCTTTTCATACAGCACAATCATTCTGCTCCTATCATCCCAAATCAAGTCATCCAGCACTTCTAAGACAAGCAAGTATTCCCACTTCCAATTAGAAAAACCCAAGTTTGACCATAAAGACTCATTCCTATCTGACGGGGTATTTGCCCTTTTATTACAGGGACCATACATCAGCCCCAATCTCCACAACTCCTGTAGACACCAGTATGAATACCACAGGGAGTGACAGGTAGAATATGATGCTGGAATGGTGCTTCTGTAAATGCAGGAAGGGACATAGCTTCAAAGAAAAGATCCTTCAATCTCCCCCTATCCAGCTCTTCTGCTAGTACTAGCAGTTTAGATCAAGATTAACTTCCAATTATAGCTCACTAAATGACCCACTAATAAAGTAACTAAGAGAGCCAATTGCGAAACACGTGTGAAGACCCTTTGCTGCAAACACGTAGAACACACTATAGTCTAGCCTTGCTTTTACAGATTATTTTTTGCAAGGGCTTAAAAGGTGCTGACAGTTCAAGACACAGGAGATACGATCTCACTGAGGCTGGATCGTCTTCGGTGTATTCAGACTGCCAGGTGCATATACAGGAGGGACAACGTGTCCCACGATAAACAAACAGGTAAAATGACTCTAGTGAAGTTTACTGATGTTCCCTGTAAAAGACTTAACAGCTTTTGTTGCCATGCTGCTGCCATGTGAAATCAGAAGATGACAAACTCGAAAGACAGAGCTTACTGAAAATAAAACCAACATTAACTTTATTTACCGAAACCAACAATCAACATTATAATATTACGCAATTTGGATGTGCTTTTTTTCCCCCCAAAGGAGTTTCCTTCCTGTCTGTTGCAATTCAGTTCTCCAGTTGCTCTTGCTGCTTCTGCTCCCTGTAGTGACTTGATCCTGTCACTTTATTTCACGTTCAAGGCTCTTGGCTCACTGCCATGTATTAAAAATTCGTAATATTCATGCACGAACTAACAGCTTATTTAAAGTGGCCTGGATAATAGCTTTTGATAGAACCACTTATGAATATGGAGAAAAGGATGGAAGACCTAAACTGGGGGAGACCTGGCACTAGCATATAGGAAGTTCGTGGGAGGATCCTGGTGTACACATCCCACACGGAAAGAAATAACACTGATCTTGGAAAAAAATTGTTGTCATAGTATTCTTTATTCACAACCAAACAAGAATATCACATCACCCTTACCAAAAAAAAAAAAAAAAAGCGAGAGAGACTTCTCCATCTTCCAGGATCTCCACAAGTAACACTATTTTTCTTTCACATGCTTCCTGCATCCCCAGCATCTTTTCTCCCTGAGGAGGGGAGGCTAAGACTGCGGGTAAGTGATATCCTATGGCTGTAAAGACAGGCAGCTGCTGTGATGGTGAAGCTGCTAGTCAGGCTAACAGGATAAAGGGGGTTTCTTAACTCTGCCTCCATTTCCCTCCACTGATAAGAACCAGACACTCTTAGTACAGTGCATCGGAGCAGGTTGTCCTGGGCAGTCAAGGGGAGAGCCACACCATTCCGTACCCCCTGAAGCAGTACTGAGCAACCAAAGAGAAGCTGCCACCGGTATGCAACTATGACCATAAGCCATCAGGAGTCCTGACATCAGCAATTTTGATTTAAGCTGTTTCTGATGAGAGCAACAGCCTGAGTCAGCCTGCCAGCACGTAAGCAGGGGCAGCTCCAGGCTCAGAAACCAGGTATCTGCAGGATTAGGAGTAAAGCAATACTTCTCATGAGTCAAGTTACTGAACAAGCCAACAAGGTGCTTTTGTGTAAGTGGCCCAGTCCACAAGTGTACTCATTGTATTATTTTAAGGTTACTTTTAATCGAGAATATTATATAGTGTTAAAATAATTCCACAGGCATATTTTAGTTTTGTATTTTGCAAGCCTACAAGACTACTCTTCCAGTTTATCAGTCTCTTGGATTATACTTCATAATTTTTCTCTAACTGGAATACTAACATTCTTAACAGAAGTTAGCATTAAATCTAGAAGCTGGATAATTTCTGCCATGAATAAGCAACCTACTGGTTGCATATGTCACCTAAAACTAGTTTGAGATGGGAAATTTTAGAAATGCTTTGTTAAATTTAGGGCACTCCAGGAAGAGCATCAAAACCAACCCAGATGACTTAGACAATTCCATTAATCTCATGTAAACATTGTTTTAGAATTAAAGAGTCTAAACCATGGATTTAAAAAAAGGATTCACAAATATGCAAGCATGATTTTATCTCTAAAACGGATTAAATTTCTTTTGCCATTGACAAGCATTTTGTTTTGGTTTTGTGTTTTAGTAGAGGTGGTTCAGCAAGTGACCGACAGAAGCCCTGTGCACGGACAGGTCCTGAGGAGGATGGCACGGCAGCTTAGGGGAGTGCCAAGGGCAGGACTAGAGGGAGGCTGCTGGGCTTAGGGCTAGTACTAGGTGCATCTGTTCTACGTAAAGAACACATGCGGTTTATATGGAGTAAGTCTAAAACCACCAGAGAGGACTGGACACTGCCAGATATTAATATATCGGAAGA
>NW_010418286.1:30430-34028 GCF_000710305.1 Buceros rhinoceros silvestris | reverse complement strand
CTTTCAGGAAGGTGCTGCTATCTGGAGGATGGATTTTGTTTACCTGACAATGCACAAAGGCAAATACTTTGTGACATTTTATTTACCAATATACAACCAAACAAGCTGAAAGACTCTGGTGAAGGATCCGCAATTCCACATTCATGTCGAAATTGCTTAGTCAGCCTGAAGAGATCTACGTTTCCACCAACTGACTCACCAACAAGTAGATATAAAATACTACTGCCAACCGTGCACTGATATTTTATCATCTTGGTTCCTTTTTTTTATTGTATTATTAGGCATTGCAGCAGTGCCTGAAAGATCCAGTCTTGAGGCAGGGGCCTATCGTGTCAGGGACCATACGAAAACAGAAGAAAGAGACAGCCCATAATATAAAGAGCTAAAAAAAGTATTTAGTCGATCTTCACTTCTGGCAGTTTTTGTGTTTTGTTCAATTCACTGCTCAACCTTTGTAACCCTGGTGCACATGTTTTATTTTATGCCCTTCACTTTGTTTAGCTGCGCTTCATGTATGCTATCCCAGAAACACCTAAAAATCTGTCTGGGTTATGCAAGAGGATGTTGAACTGTTACTTGGCTGCTTTGTCAAGCTGACTTCACACACACAGTATTTTGCAGACAGAAGCAATTCTTCTTCACTCGGGACCTAAGCCAGTTCCTATGAATTTGGGGGGGAGGGGGGAGGGGGGAGGCACTCATCTCCAGAAAGTGAGTTGCTGTTGACACTGGATTATGAGATGAAATCTTTCAATTCATTCTTTTCCTGACACTCAGACAGTCCTGAACTACGGGTACAGCAAGGTCTGCAAAGTACTGGGACAAATCTTGGAAAAAATTAAACGCACAGCTACTGTTTCAGTGTTTTGTCACCTTCCTTCCACCTAGCCTCAAGTTTGAGATAGATTTTCCTTTTCTTACCATTGGTGTAGAGAGGGAGATGAGTCATAGTTGCAGCAGTCTTAACATTTCCAGAGTCTTGTGCAACGTAAGCTTTTCCTTTGCATTCTCATCATTTTCAGCTACCCACCTTCTGCATTCAGATGCATGGTTTCCAGCGGTCCAATAAATGCGTACCGCATCCCCAATCCATCAGACATCACAAGGTCCAGGTCAGTAGCAGATATTACTCCTTCCTACGTAGCAGAAGTAGAACAGGAAGGAAGATTTGTGAATGTTTGGTTTTAATGCCAAATTATCTGGTTTTTTAATACAATTAAAAAATTAAATTTAAATTAATTAAAGGCTAGAAATAGCAGTTAGCTTGCAGAAACACCACTGCTGCTCAGAAATGTCCATCTATGATGCAAGCCTTCCTATGGCTCAGTATAAAAGTTCATTCACATCTAAGACTGCTGTACTTCAAATATATTTTGATCCATTTTGACAGCATTTTTAAGTCTATAAATACATTTTTTCATACAATATGTATTATTTGTACACACTAGCTTGCCTGATACTTATTACTTACAATAATTCATGTACTAAAACTACACTGAGCTGTCTATGTCAGCCAACATACTCTTTCCTTGAAAAGTGAGAAATGAAGAACACAGAGCAAACGTGACACTCTTAACAGCAAATGAGCAAGAGTTTATATCAAATCAAAGCACTACACCAGCCCTTTTAAACAGAGGAGTTTGGGCCAAATCTTACACTTTCGTTCATATTCTCTTCGTGCTGGATTTCTGGGCAGAATTACAATGGGCAGAACAGGGGCGCAGCAGCGGGTACTACCCTGAGGCCACCTGCCAAAAATTCTTCGACCAAACAGACAGGCACTGCAGCTGCCAATCCCTCCCACTAAACTCACTGAACTCTCAATCTATCCCGCCTCAACCTGCCTGGGTTCGAGTTCATTGCCAGCCTCACATCTCGGAGCTGGCAGGAGACGGATCATGCAAAATGAAGCACTTCTCCTCTTAAAAGCTGAGCACTGCTGTTCCACCCACAAGGGAACACTTACAAGAAGGCCAACGCCCCCATCATGTTAGGGCAAGCACACGAAGGCTTGTAAAAAAAATTACAGTTCATTATCTGCACAGATTTACCTGAGACGAATAATATTTATTACATGAGGTTGTTTTCCACCTACTAGAAAGATACAGATTCACTAAGACCGGTTTTAACCACTTCCATCAGATAAAGCCTGGTTTCAAGAATGTGTCCTCTTTATTCCCAGAGACATAAAAACATTTCCTTCTGGTTGAGAAGGTGGAAGAGATGCTGAACTGCTGCTTATTTGTCTTTTCACCCTACCCTGAAGTGCTCTCCCAAGGCCGTGCCTCTTTCTCCACAGGACCCTTTGAGCTGCACAATACAAGTTTGAATACTCATCCCCCTGGTCAGACACATCATCTTCTGTGAGATTTCCCCCTCGCAGGGCCCTCTCTGAATGCTCCTTTGTGTCACACAGTGAGCAGCTAGAGTTACAGCCATGTGGGACAGCTCTCCTGACCTGCTGCAGACTTTGACATCTGAGCCAGACATCTAGACTCTCTATAATCACTAGGGAGAAAAAGGGCATCAGCATCCTAAAGCAGGCATCTAGAACAGGTGAGTTGTGTCCTACAAGGGCCTAAGCCTCCTCATTGACTGAAAGATGAGTAAGGAGCCTAGATGTTAATGTCTACATTGTAGAAATCCCATTTTAAGTCAGCTGAATCCCACCCACAGTGTCTTCATCCGTTCATCAACTACATCATCATCTATTACTTTAAAAGAAAGTTATAAGCCAAGGACAAGCTTAACTTCTACAGCTGGCTGCAGACATCGAATTTCATCATCTCAGGCTTAACTAGAGCCTTTTACAAGACTCAACCTCAAGGCTCCATCTGTTAGTTGCAAGTTGCTCCTATCAAAAACAAGCCTGCCTGAATCCCTGTTGTAAGTGGCTTTTGAACTCTCATCTTGAAAAGGAAACAACATAATTCTTAAGATCTACCCACCATATACTGAGCACACAGCTCTGGTAACAATCTAATTAGACATAAAATGGAAGGGATATTTTCTTTAACTTAAAACTAAGGCATAGGCAAGGTAAAGTAACTCATCTGGAGTTAGACAGGAAGGTCCACGGGGCTAAACGAAAACCTCAGACAGCGTTCAGATGACAGACCAGTGTCAGTCTAACTAGCACAGGCACCATACACGCTGTCAGAGTTTTTTCCCCTGACATGGCAACACAACTTCTCTGAATGACATCAGCAAAGCCAACAAAAGAGCTCTTCTGTTGGGAGTGCTTCATCCAAACAATGAGTTGTGCTGGTAAAGCTGAGTGATTTTTTTTTTTCCTGGTTGACCTGGATTTGTGGACAAAAGATTAACCACAAGTTCCAGACAAGCATTTGAACCACAGCAGCAGCTAAACACTACAAACATAACAATAAAGAGTTAACAAGGCTCTCAAAACACTTCAGAATCGTTGTAAATTAATTTTCACATTAAAAGCTGATTTATTTCTTTTGATACCATAGTCCTCAGCTTTGGTACTGGCATTTGAAGACAAGGTGCTCTCCGAATCGTGAGATGAGTGCTTTGCTCTTGGCCTTTTGACTATTGCTGTAATTTTACTGTTACAGCTACTAAAAGACAAACG
>NW_010418286.1:1525-30329 GCF_000710305.1 Buceros rhinoceros silvestris | reverse complement strand
AGCAGGAAAACGTGACAGATTCCTCCAGTTGCAGTGTATATTATTCTACACGTCGAGCTCAGTTTCTCCTTGTCATGTAGATTCTCTTAAAGAAAAGCTTTACTTTCTCTTCAGAAATGAGAAACACATAAATGAGAAACAAGTTAGACTGTCCTCGCCTAGGGAATAACCCAACCTCCTGCTTATGTTAAGGCGATCACAAATTGGTGGAGTGATTCAGCAGGGTGGGTGCAAGGTCAGCGAGGTGTCTTCCAGAAGGATCAGTGCTTATGCTAAGGAGTAAACAAGAAAGGGTTCCAACCCAGTTTCATTAAGTCTAGGTGTGAAACAATCTTCCCAAGGGGATTCTTCATCCTCTTCATCCTGTGTAAAAACTTCTTGTAAGCCTTCTCCTTAAGCACTTGTCAGAGGGAAGCATGTTAAAAGTTCACCAGAAGCTTCTGTAACTACAGAATTAATATCAATAACTCAATATTATTATTATTATTATTGAGTTAAAATAAACTCCAAAGTCATCAGTGACCTCAATGGCAGTCAAACTTCAAGAGCTAGACTAGCTCAGGATCCTCCACACTTCTTACGACACCATTTATACACCACAATCTCATATTGCTGGAGATTTTAATCTCCTGTGATGCGGCATTATTGTCCTAACGCTCCTTCAGTATTTTATTAGCGCTTCTCACTCTGCAGGGATCCTTTTCTCCTTTTCAAAAACCTGTGGCAGTTCTGCAGCCTCCATCTTTACGCTCTGACCCAACCTGCTTAGTTTTAATCAACAGTCTTTACACCTGAGTCACACCCTCATCACAACTTCTGTCACTGACTTGGTTTGTAATCATGTTAGATGTAACATGGCCAAAAACACCCCCCGATCTCACTTTTTCTGATACTACCAATTCATCGTGTTCTCGTATTCACTCCAGATGTCTATAGAATTATTTCAGACTTCCTTCCCTTCTTGTCTCCAAATTTGCCTCTTCATCCTCTGCATCTTCCAAATCCAGTATTCGTTTCTGATTGCCACTAATACATGTCTTCTCTTTCAGCAGCAATTGTCACACCCTTCTCTTCACTATCACTTTAATCGAGTCATTTTGATCCACGCCCTCATGAGATCTTTTTCCACTCCTGTCATTCCAAGCATATGACTTTTCTCCTAGATCCCTCCACCAGCTCCATCTCTTTCCATTTCATCATGTCTGAGAAACTTCTTGTCCTATACAATTCACACCTTCTTACCTTGCCAACCTTTATCTTCCTTCCTCCAGAGCACCCTCACCTACTTCTACTTGTAGGAAACATCTGAGTATCAGCAGTATTTTTCTTCCTGGCCCTTTAAATGTCCTTTTATGATATCCCCCTTTTATGGGGCACTGTAACTAGATGTTAAACCGTCTACCTTATCTTTGATCTTTTGGAAAGGTCCACTGGATAACACTATAATACAATTATTAATAATAAGGAATCTGTAATTAAAAAAGTCTTGCCAGCATTTAAGGACTGCCAAGCTGGTCACCTGAGAAGGGAGAGGTACTTAAATTAGAGACTGGAGCCAATGCATCTGATTGCTGTGAAAATGAACTAAAATGGTCACACAGCCAAACCGTGACTGTTTATTTTCCAAAAGGTTAACAAAAATGGCAGGGCTGCCCATTCTTCTTGTCTTTACAATGACTGTAATCTAAAAAAAAGCCCACTTTTAAAGAAAAAATACATTCAGACAGTAACAAAAGCTTATACAGAGGAAAACGCAGACTCTGAAGACAGTTGTCATACAAGCCATCACGCAACACAGTGTTAGCAGGTTCTCAAAAGCGGCTGAAACTCCTAAATTAGATCAGGGCTGAATGCTTAGAAAAACATTTCACCAGGATAAGCTTCCACTCAGTAATCCACAGTAGAAGGACACAGTAGATGTTAGAGTAAGGTTCAAGTCTTCTAAGCTAAAGTGTTGGTGAAACTCTTTAGTTGTTATTTTCTGAATTAACTCTAGCTTGACTCTGTCTTGTTCTGAAGGTATTGAACTAACACCCTTTTATGACATTATCCCAAACTACTATAGAACGTATTGGTACTGGTAAAAGTACAAAAGTAATCGTGCCAGCAGTGCACAGGGTACTTCCCAGGCAAATAAAGGCAGTAAGTCTGCTCCAAGGAGTCACTCACAAAATCAGATACTACCAGTGACTGCTGTCAGTGGAGAAAGTCCACAAATGGTCACAGGGAATAAAAGAGAAAGCTCTTCGAGATATTCTTCCTATTACTAGCTACAGATTATTCTAATGGTTCCAAACTTGTAATATCAATATTTAGGACGGAGAAGAAAGGAATAATGATCTTCAATCTCAACACCTCAGCAGTATGTCTGTTACTCACATTGTAACCAGCTTTGCAGCACTTGTACCAGAGATCTAAGAATTAAAAACATAAATAAGAAACCTACAAGAACATGGAATATTTATGTCCTTGTTATGTGGCAAAGAACTGATACAGTGGAAATACAACAGTCCTCCAGCAAAAGCGCAGGTTTTTCTCAAGCACTCACCAGGTTAAAATTAAGAAACACTTCTAACAGGAGAAGGAGCACTGTTCAGTTTAGGACATATAACTGTAGGCATACAAGGATGCCTGTTGAGACCTTTACAACCACTAACAGAACAAGGAAGCTTGAAATTATGTTTTATGGTTCTGTCTCATTGTTCTACAATAGTCAACAATTATTAGCATCAAAATACCACAGCGTTCATAAATAACTCTGTAGGAATGCCTGTGTTCTGCATCCAAGCTGACGTGGTCTGCCTCATCCAATACACGCGATTTCCGTATCTAACCACAGAAGGATTTACGGTGTAGTCATTTTAGACAAGAATGCTTTATTAATATGTCCCTCCTGCTAATATTCATAGTTTATCTCCCACCCCCTGCAATTCTGAGGGTAATGAAAACTATTGTTACCAGAAGGAAATAACATGAGTAAAACTTGATTTTCAGGAGCCTCAAAGACTGTGAGGCAGGGAGGCTGATATTTCCAGTATTTTAACCCTCAACAACAAGGACTGAAAAGTGACTTAAAACTCAGAAGCGAGAAGTCCTTTTCCCCACTTTGAAAGTGGAAAACATCAAAACACAACTCGCAACAAACGCGACTAAGCTGGCAGCACAACAGTAGAAGCACAGGAACTGCCTCAGGCCTGCAGCTCTCGCCTATCTGCAGTGATTCTCCTTCCATCCAAGTCCCACTCCCATCAAAGTCCCACCAAAGGCAGCGTGTGGCCTCCAGTCACTATCTGTACTCCTTTGGCAGCTGCTGTTTGTCCAGGCTTTTGGAACGGAAATAAGCCATCAAAGTTGTTACAGTTAAAATGTGTATTTGCCTGAAACGAAATAAAATTATACAAAGCCAGAACAACTTCAAAACTTTGATGGTGTACAGCTTTCATTACCTGTCAGTGCCTCAAGCTCCACTTTTTTACTATTCAAGTACGACCACCCACACAAAAGCACCCCCCACAGGTTCATACTAAAGGTTCACCTCAAATCAATACCTCTTTTTCCAAGAGTAGCCCATGAAGTGTTCTTACACTCCTTCTATAACCAAAGACAACTAGAGAGCGCTGCTTTCAATGATGTACACTGCTTCGGCTCCCAGGAGTCCAGTCTGTGAGACTTCAGCAGCCGGAGGTTCCTTCTGCAAGGTCTTCCGCTAACACGAACGGGTCTAAGTGTCTCTGAACCCGTTCGTACGTGTACTATCCTAGGTTTCTGTGGCAGACTTCCACAATTCAGTTTACGCCTCTCAGACATGACAGATTCCTACAAGATTTTTGAGCTCATACTTCCCTGGATATCTGTGCTGACCGAGGGCATTGTACCAATATACCGATACACATTATCAGACTTACTGGCCCACAGTTTCCCAAGGACTCTTTGAAATCTTTCAGAAGAACTAAGGTCTAAGTGCTAACTTCCTTTTCTGCATTATGATGCTAGTTGGTGTGTAAAAAGATGCTTAAATCAGTATTTCACCAGCTTCATCTTTGAGTTTTGAGGGTTTTGGAGTTGTAGTCCTCCTTCACAGCCTGTCATTACTCATTTGCTCTTTCCTCCTCAAAAAATCTTTTTCTTACCATGACTTAGTTCTACTTCTACATCAGATTCCTTCCTTTCAAGGAAAGGTTAAAATGCTGGAAGCACCTTAACAGAGAGAATTGCAGCTTTTTTCCCCATCAACCTACCTCCCTTGTTCACATTTTTAGGAGTAATTTTTACATTTTGATTCTCAGCTTTTTCATCAGTGTTACTACAGTTGCAAAAATAATTTAGAGGTTACTATCCTTTCTATCCTGTGTCTTTCAACATGACTACAGCTTTCTGAAGGGTTTTTTCTTATACTGAAGACTCTGTATGAAATTTTTTAGTAACAGAAACTTTTTTTTTATCTAAAGAAACATCTCCAGTAGATCAGTTCCTTCCTAACAACACTGTTTTAATTATCATTCCCCATCTCCTTTATAGTGTTGCTAGTGGAAGCTACCTACAGGTAAGCAAAAATCAGTTCAGCAACTATGTTTAGATACTGACTTGGAAAAAGAGTTGTTCTGTTTGCGGTATGTTGATATGACCTGAGTTTTAAGATCTTCACCCATATTTGTGTGCATGGTTGTTTTAAACAGCTTGAAAAATCAAAACACTCTCCATGACAAAAAAGTAAGCCCTACTCAAGGCCAGCTGGATCTCTTCTCAACAGGAGAGCAACAGACTCCTAATTCAGCTCTTCCTGATGAAAGATCAGACACTGCGGCACAGAACCAGTAACTGTGGGAAAAGCCAAAGAGGCACAAACAAATGATTCTCAGCTAGAAGACTGAATGGGCAGGAGGAGGAGAAATCTGTCTTCACCTACAAGTATCAAGTAACTGTTGAACCTTTGAAAGGCCAAAGAGAAAACCATTTAAAATACTATTCTCATAATCACCGTACATTCAGAAAACAACAGGAGATGATGAGACAGCCTCAAAAAAAGAAAAATCAGTATTTTGAATTCTGTGCTTTTAAGATCATTCTTTCGATTGTCCTGAAAATGACAGTATTCTGAAAAGAAAGCAGGATAAAGGGGGACTTGTTTTGACCATATCACTTTGTCAGTCTTTGCTATTTCTAACCGACATAACTTCTTACTGGTTTTCATTTCCATGTTAATATATATTTCATGTTCATAAGGGACAGTTTAACAGAAATTTATAGGCAATGTAAATATATAATCTCAATTGTCACATCTACTAAACCGGCAATGTGTGTGTCTATGTAGAAACTGGAAAAAAACTCCGATGTACGTACACCCACAAGTCTCCAGGCTTCACTTATCACTGCATACTGGAGCCGATTCAGAACAAACCCCTCAATTTCTCGGTTTAGTTTGACAGGAGATTGACCAATCTTCTTCATCAGGGCATATGTTCTCTCTGTAGTAGAAGGATCTGTTTCTGGATGAGGAACAATTTCAACCAACGGCACAAAGTAAGGTGGATTTACCTCAAGAAAAAACACAAAAGAAAAATGTCAACTATCAACAGATTAACAGAACAAGTTAATATAAAGCATCTTTAGAGCTTGCTACTAGTGTATTTTCCAGTGAACACAGTAAGTCTGATCCTCAGACCCTGAGAGGCTTCACCAATCCAATAAGAGCTGAAATATTAATTAAAATTAAAAAAAAAAATTAATCTTGCATTAAACCTATCTCTGTTTAACCCCAGCAAAGTCCACGGAGCTACACTAAAGGTGACAGTACTCACGAGTCCTAGAAGGCTTTATATTGACTTGAGTAACTGATGTTTTCTCCATAGTCAGGCTGTTGGTTGTTGTGGTCACCACCTGCCTTTCCAAATGAAGCAAAGTATTTCCTGGAATTTTGTAACAAAATTATTGCTAAACGCCATCTGTAAGATGCCACACTTGATAAATAAGCTGCTACTGGCTCAAGGCTGTAAATACATGCTAAACACAGATATCACATAAAACATACTTGGATAAAGTTGCAGAGCAGGTTCCCTTCAAACACCGTACCTACTTAAAAAAAATACCAACTACCTGTCCCTGACTCTTCCCTAACATACTTTCTCATCAAATCCAGAGCTTCGTGTAATGTATTTTTGAAGTAATAAGATTAAAAATTCTAAAGAGCATCCTAGAAACAGCTAGAAGTTCTTCAGGTCATAGTGTCAGAGGCAGTAACACTGCCTGCACGCTCTCTACAAAACCAGCAGTCCTTCAGACACGTTCTTACAGTGTTAAACTCCTCCTGATCTAGTTTCCAGGCAGCGAAAGGAGCCAACATATCACAAATTACTACCCGATATAACTTGGGCATTTAAAGGATGGTAATTAAGCACTGATTCTTTCAGCAAGCTGCCTTCTAGTCAACGGCTTTTAACTGCGCTCACGTAAACTGCTGCTCATGCAAGCAGCCTTTCTTCTCTGCGTGTTCTTCCTTTTCAGTACTTACACGGCTCCTTTCACTGCAGGGTCCGACCAATGCACAACCTGATGAGGTTATGTTGCTCTAACTACTGATGTAACACAAGGGCCTTGTGTTCCAACATAACCCTTCTCACCTCAGTCTCTTTGGTGGTGCCACCACCAACGCTGAGAACGGTGTGACGGACACCATTGCAGGTGTGGCGCCAGGCAATTTAGCAAGACCCAAAACACTGCAAGCACCAAGATGTTTTCTGAAGGCTTTTCTAACCCTTAATTATATCACAGGTTCCAATCAGGAAGAGGACAAGTTAATTGTTGGGAAAGACTATGGCTATTTAAATTTCTTCCAAGATTAGTGTTGACAGTCATCTGATTGAAATATTCTGTTTCATGAACTTGGCACAGGGAGTATACGGGTGTGTTCACAAGCACACCGAGGAGACTTGGGAAGACGATATTTTAGGAGTGACATAGTAGATGCTGGTAAAACTAGAAGTGGTAAAAGGTAGATGAAACTGGAGGTGGGGGAAGGTTTCTGAAAATGAGAAGCCTTTCTTCAGAGAGTGGAAGAGCTTACCTTACTCAGCCTAACAAAATTAAAACTAAGAAAGGATATGACAAAGTAAACACGGAGAAAGAACTAAGCTACACAAAAGCTGCCACAAATATCAAATTCATTTTAGTGGACTGTTAGTAAAATTGGAACAAAAATTAGAAGACAAAAACAACCTCCCGGTTTCAGAAGTAGCTCCTATAATGACTGCAGCTCTGACTGAACAAGTCAACTGGTACAGAGCAACTTGGGAAGAGAGTAAGAAGGACTAGTGTAAAATCAAAGACTGACAAACAGTCAGAGAAGAGACGGAAGCCTAGAAAAAAAAAAAAAAAATCACAGCCATAGTTACTTAATACAGAAGTCCAGAAGAGTCATTATCTCTTCTCTTGCACTACAGAAAGTTATGACCCTGGAAATATGAGGCATGGAACTACTGAATTTTAGACTGGAGAAAATACTAAACCTAGGCACAGGTACTTTTGGGGTTGTTTGTTTTTTTTTAAACACAGAAAGAAACCAATCCTTTTGTCCCTTTTGCTTTCCACTCACCCCAAGGCACAATGGTCGTGGTGGAGTGGTATCAGTGCTTTGACACTGCAGCATTAGGCTACAGGAGGCTGTAGAGACATTAAAGTGGGGCTGTATTTTGTGCTCACACCGTCACTCCTGAGCATGCCCAGGGAACTGACATTTACTTTGCACCCTTGAGGGATGCCTTAGACAGGCAACATGTCGTTACCAAATGGGGAGAGGAGAGAAGTACCTTCCTCCAGATATTGCAAACCTTCATAACAAGTCTTCTTAACTGACCTATCAACCACCAGACTAATATTAGGCTCATAAATTCATTAGCTATTGAGTAGTGAAGAACAGAAGCAATAAGAAACCCAGTTATCAAGACAAAGTGCTCTTCCATGCTGAGGACAGATGTGATAAACTACTGTCTGGCAGCCCCACATGGACCTCTACAGAGGCTTATGAGTGCCCTTCAGCATTCTGAGGTTTTGCTGCCACCTCTAGTCATGCCATTTCTGCCTCACTGCACTGTCCCAGCTGGTCACACAGCATGCAAATTCAGCTCCAAGTACAACTTGCCCCGTTTCATCCACCTGCTTCTCCTCTGCAGACATACTGCTTCTGCAGCAGATGCCTGAAGAAAACAGAGTCAAAAGCTTGCATCTTTCATCAGCATTACCTGACGAGCACATGTAGGTCACTCTTCGGATCCTTACTGTGACCCAACAGCAGCTGAAAAAGGATACTAGAAAAGCTTAACAACGCCAACTAGAAAAGCTTAACAACGCCACAAGAAGAAAGTAGGGAATTTTATAGGTTTGTCTTCAAAACACAGAATTCCTACATTTTGAGAGCCAGCAGATTTGAGCAACACACACTATGAGTACAACAGCTTATACAGAACATATCTTGAGCCAACAGCGCAGAACGTGCATACATCCTCTCAATTCAGTAGATGCTCTGCTCACAGAATGACCAAACTAAAGCTCTTCTGGTAAGCCAGGCCCCTGCACACTAATGATGGCACACAAGCGCACCAACCATCCTCCCGTATCTCTCAGCCTGCAGGGAAGAGTTTGGGATGCAGTTTAGTTAAACACTTGTACTACTACCACCACAAAACCAAAACACGCCATCATACTTACAGGATGTGACACAATACACTGCTTAACATGTTTAAGGCCAGTGAACAATTTGCTGGGTACGAGACAGGAGGTCGAGCTGCTCAAGATAACATTGTCACCAACAATAAGATCTAACTGACCGAAAATCTTCTTTTTCAGTTCCAGGTTCTCCGGAGTACATTCCTGGAGTAAAAACAAAAATCAGTATTAGAAGTCTTCTCGTGCAGTAGGATTTATCCATATATTTCAGACTTCACTGATCCCACCCTGACACTTAGGAACTCAACCCAAACCATGTATTTTAATCAATCAGCCTAGACAGACCACACAAAAATACTTTCCCACATACAAAGAAATGGACAGCCCAAGACTTTCTCTACACCAGAAGATGGACCACCACACACCACAGGGGATTTAACACAAACACATGATCCTGCTTTGTCTGAAACACAGACGTTTGCTCAGGCACAGAGATAACAGTAACACGGTATGGAAGAATAAGGCTCGGTCTCCATTTTTTTTTTAAGAGACTCACATGGTCCTCTCTCAGGGAAGAAGGAAATGAATAGGTGTATCTCAAAAGAAAAACTTACAGCCTCCAGAACTATGGAAGAAGATTCCAAAGTGCTGTCCTGGAACCTGCTCTGCCACACTTAAAAAGCTTGAGTATCTCCATTGATTTCAACTCGAGGAGATTTCTGAAATAGAGTGCACGCTATCACAACTTCCCCAAAGCTACTGGCCATGTTCAGCTCTGCAGTATTGTGTGAAATTTCCCATGTGAGAGCCAAGAGCCACAACCTACAGTCACTAGAATTTCAAAGTTATCCCCAGCAGCTGCCTGAAGGAGAGCATGCAGAAGCCCACCAGTCTGGGAGCAACGAGGCCAGGGGAGAGTAACTACTGTGATCCCACAAACAACAGGGAAGACTTCAGTCTATGAGAAGAAAACAGGAATAAAGCCAGCTTGTTTTCTGTGGTTTTTTGTAAGGGTTTAAAAAAACTCAAACAGGATCCCAAACTTGCAAAACCTTAGCTTTCCCTCTGAAGCACAAAGAAAATATGTGCTCTGTTCTAACTCTAACCTTTGTCCACCTGTCAGTACTTCATTCTGCCCTCCCTGTTATGCTGAACTGAACACAAGGTAGGGAAAAAGGCTACATATTTAGTTCTAATCAAAAATTCTCAGTATTACCTGCAGCTTCAGACAGACTGGGCAGGAACGCCCAGGGCCAGAGTTTTCAACCCAGTAAATCGGTTAAAAGTAATTTGAAGTCTTAAAAAATAAGCAAGTTCCACGATGCAGAAGAGATAAACCAGGTCATTTAAGAACTCCAGATAGAGCCCAGAGTAACAGACAGCCTTATCAAAACAAAACGATACGCTGCTTATAATTCCAGAAGCCCTGCTCGTTGGTTAAGTTTAAATAGTTTCTTTTAGTAAAGCCAGAGATGAAGAGAACTCTGCAAGCTAATAAAAGCGCTGCTCTGAATAGGTTTATTGTGGACCTGTAACCCTAAGCGTCCTCTCACATCAGATGATACTCCAAAAGGCGAACTCAAATCTGCTGGAAACTCAAACCTGCTGCAGTTACGTAAGGTTTCTGAATAGGCCATTTGCTTGTATAGTGTCACAATTGTATTCAGATTGTTGGATCGCTGCAATAAAGTTTCTGTCCTCATCAAGCATGGAATTATTTTCTCAGAGACACCAATTCCCTGAAGAATGGGGGGAAAACTAAGCTCTAAACAATCCATGAAACAGTGAGGAACCTCACCTGCTGTCAGTTACAGAGCCTGGAGGGGTCTGAAGCTATTCTGCTTACCCTGAGAAATTGAAGATCAAACAGTGAGCAGGTAAGATACGTTTTTTTAAAGCTACCACAGTCTCTCAAAGAATCAGCACAGAAAGGTTAGCATACGCCTCTACGCATTTTAAGTGACACCGTATATTTCTGTGCCCTTTTTGTAGAGCTCACACTTCTTGTTTGCAGGGAACAGTACACCTGTATTCCAAAGCCTAAGCACCTGACCAAGGTTGCTGCTCCTCTGACATCCCGTGGAAACTTCATCAGACTTCTTTAACAGCCTGATCAGAATATGGTGGATGTTAATTTTAAAACCCATCTCCTGGAAGAGTTGTACTGAATTAAAGGCTTAAAGGTAACAGGCATTACACTATTCAAATACACGTTCAGAGAACGCCTAGCAGCTACCTGACCAGCCTATCAACTCCTAAGAACTACCCAAAGATAAACACAAGCTAGACACTCTCCCTAGGAGACAACACTGATACTCAGACAAGGCGACTGAGGTCCAGCTGCGCTCTCACAACCCCTTGAATGCTGGGACACAGAAAGCCAGGGAGATTTATCTGTTTAAATCCTGTGCCTTTGTGGTTTTGAAGAGGCCTCTCCCACCATCTATCCACCATCTGAGCTCCCACACACATCTATGCTCATTTAAGCACACAGCTTCATTTACCTATATTTAAATGCTGGCATCTACCCAGGTTCTTCCTATTCATTTTCAGATATGCCAAGGTACAACAATCTTCTAGGAATCTTTCTGCAACACCTTCCAGGAAAACACTTCCCAAAACACTGTCTTGCAAAATATCGTCTTCTTACACTAGCGATGGGAATCACTGCCAAAGCCATGGATTTATTAGCGCCGGGAGTGAAAGAAACAAAGCACGGCCTGAAGCGAAGCACTGCAACACAGCGTTATGGTTCTAAAATAAGTGGTATTGCCCTAACCAAGCACGGCCGTAGAAGACGAAAGCCATGGAGAAGATCAAAGATTATCAACCATTCAATAACAGCAAGCCACTTTCTGAAAGAGCACCCAGAGATGCTGCCACAGGTAACAGCACTGAGCCCTCTCCGTAGGAAGTATGGAGTCTGACGGTCGTCACCAAGCGTAAGGAATTGCTGAATAAAGAAGTTTGAAGGCCACAGCTGCACAACGTGACCTTCCTGACTAGATTCTGTCTGTTGCATATTCAAACATAATCAAGAAAACATTTCTTCCCTGGCAATCTCAATATGAAGACTTATGATAACGTAGATTCCTGCAAGTGAAGATAGACCAATCTTGAGCTCTCCTAGGCCAGGTCTCCTGGACCCCTCTTCATTCTGAGACTGTCCCATGTCATGGGATTCTTCCAAGCAGGTTTTGGCCTGAATGGGCCAAAGTCGTCTCCCCTGAAATCTGGGGCTGCGATCCCACTTTTTGTCTTACTTCTCCTCCAGGATCCTCAGCTCCACCATCTCACGGTCACTGCAGCCAAGTCTTCCCCCTGACCACACTTCCAACCAGTTCTTCATTGTGTCTAAATATGAAGTCAGCAAAACACGTCCCCTCTTCTGCTCCTCAGCCAGGAGGAATTACCATGAATCCATTTAAGAATCCTCTTGAACGGTTTGTGCTCCCCTGTGCACAGGACAGTGCTCCAGCAGATCCTGATGTGGTTGAAGCCCTGTCATGAAGGCAAGGGCCTGCAAATGTGACACTTCTTCCAGCTGTCTGAAGGTAGCCTTTCTTCCTGATCAGGTGGTCTGTAACAGACAGCCACCACAACATCTTCCTCACTGGTAGTCCTGTTAATCCTGAACCGTAACTTCCAACTGGCAACCAAGACTTTATTTTAAACCTGAACAAGAACTGGTATCCTGTAAGCCGAGGGTAAGGAACCACGCTAAGGACCTGCAGCCCCTTCAGCTGGAAAGCATATTGGCACTTTGTTAATACTGACAGGGCCACATTGGACACAATTGTAAAAAAATATAAATAAAAGAGAAAGGCATGGCAGCGTCACATCCTGGGGCTTCACTTACAGACTTTCTACGGGGTAGGTACGCACTCCAGCAAAACACGTAGCGCAGGGGAGGAGAAGGGATCACGTGGCATGAGGCTTTTAAGAACAGGCTGTTCCATTTTGACAGAGAGTTGTCTGGTTATGACTGACCCTGCCTTGGGGCAGGGGTTGGACTATGTAACCTCTTAAGTTCTTTCCAGCCTGATTTGGGATAATTCTCTAGTTGTTAGGGCAGCAAAGGGAAACATGAATCTTCTGATAAAGGGTAGGACTTCTCATACGCTGTTCTGCTCAGAAGCAGGGGACCGGAGGGGGCAAGGGGGAAGAACCCCCGCTGTGTGAGTTTAACTGTGATTCACAGGGTTTGAACTTGTGCAAATTTCCATTCAAAATGTAGGTACAGAAATGTCTTACAGCAAATCTACAAGTGCCTGGCTTTTGGAACACTGTTCTCATACAAGTCCATATTCAGGAAAGCTTTAATAGCTTTCAAAACCATCCACTAAAGGACAGTAGATGAGTAAGCTTATTATGGAGCATCAGTTAAAGCACCAGTACTTTCACACTGATCTATTTTTTAAAAAAATATTAAGTTAGGGCTGTAACTCATTTGAAATCTGAAGTGATAAATTCTTAGTTGTCCTGAATTTATGAGCTCATACCAGCGTGAAATCTGATGCTTCTTCAATCGCTACCTCTTGAGTGACATGAAAGACTTTCTAACACACGATACTGTACAAGTAAATAACACTTCGGTGAGGTGAAATCCAGCATTTGGATGGAAACATTTTGTACTTTCCTACAGTTCAGAAACATACCCTTTTAAGGAACTGAAGCAATAAAAATATCAAGTTACTGTCATTTTATACCGCTCGGAATAAATGACTGAATTACAAGTGTCTGTGCAGCCGTTAGTACGCAATAGAAAACAGGATTTGAGGAAGTAGTAGTTCCCAGAGTTACTTCTTCTAAACCCGCAGATTTGAAAGGGTTTTGGTGGATTGTCTGTGGGTTTTTTGTTTAAAACATACAACAAAGGAAGGCAAGTTTTGCTTGATCCAGTGTCAGTATCATGCCATGAAGCGATTCATCTTTTTTCATGATGTTCATGTGTCCTACAAAACTGGGAAAAGACAGACAGACAAGCTCATCAGGCTGCTACAGATGAGATGAAGATCCTTTTTGTTCCCTTAGGGAAGGGCAATAAGATCTCAAACAGGTTGATTGACATCCTCCTCCCCACATCCCCTCTCAACAGATCAGATCTTCTCTGTTTTCTTCTTTGATCTTTCTTCTGTGATCCCATCCACCCTGAAAAACAGGGGAAGTGATCTAGGAAAGGCAATGGAAATAAGATACAGGCCTAGAAAGGAGACCAAGGAGCACTGAAAGAAGAGCAGGATTAACTGCTGGGCAGGATGACAGTTATGGCAATGACAACCTCCTACAATGGGGACCACAACCATACTCAGGTTTGTAATGGTAGACACCACCAGTTGTTACATGCACAGGATAGATGGGGGGGGAATGTTAGAAAGTTTGGAAGGACAATAGTCCATTCAGCAGCAGCATCACAGCAGTGACTCTGACAAGCTGTTTACCCAAATACTGCCTTTCAGTTAAACACTGACTTGACAAAGTATTTTACAGCAAGTCTCTGAGATCAGACTGTTTCAAACTCTAAAATCAGGAAAAGAGTTTTCTCAAAACCCCTACAAAGACAGCAAGTTAGGTCACATGTTTACAATCAGCTCCCTCAGAAGCCAAAAACATAAATTCTGGTGCCTCAGGTCGGATTTTAAGATAAGAAGGTTAAAACCAGGCCTAAGGTTATACTTACCCAGCTAAGAACAAACAGACCCATGTTTGTCTGTCCAGTGCTCCGAGCTGACCAGTGACCAGTGCAGAAGCAGCCACGTGCTGCAGTGTCTGCTCACTCTGCCTTCCCAAAGCTTTGGATTTACAGAGGTACATCATTAACATAGCTCCTAAACCAGGATCCTATCAGCTCAGGGCAGCTGAAGACATCTTCACCCACTGCTGTCTGCAGACATTCCCTCATTCCCAGAAGTAAAAGGGTACTTGAAAGCCATCGGGAAAACAAAAGCTGGTGGCAGAAACTGGTAGCAGACAAAGACAAATTTTTATGACAGGAGACATGAGACACCTACTGTCAAGGCTCTCAAGTCAGTGCTGGTTTCCCATTCTGAGGCATCACCAGGCTTTTTGAAAGCTGTTTTTAAGCTGGTAACACTGGTTTTCAAAATATGTCTAACTGGGAGAGATGAAAGAGTCAGCAAGATCTACAACAGACCACTTTCATCATTTTCTCTGCAAATACTCAGTTTCAGAGCAAAAACCAAACCAATTTCCTTCTGAGGCTGATGCAAAGCACACCAACCAAGGTGTTTTTCAAAAAGAAAAAAAAACAAACCACAAACAAACAAAAAAAACCCCAACCACCACACTCAGGAGAGGGAATATATAAAATAATATACATCAAGACACACATTGTTTTTAGAGTCTCATGACATTGTTCTGAATTCTCTTCTTACTCAGTCCTAATTATTTCTTGCATCTTTTTTACCTTTACATCTGCGCCAATGCTATTTAAGAAGTTTTACTTTTTATTACTTCACCCCATTCATTGTAAGTTACGTCCCATGCAACTCTCTGCAGAAATCGTTCAAGGAGCACAAACATCAAGGAAATTTTTAAAGCTTGAAGGGGACTTATTCTGCAAAGGCCAAATTTGAAAAGAAGTTAAGATTTAACCAGCTGAAAGCTGGGTAAAGAAATGCAGTTCTCATGGAAGTCGTCTGACAAGTTAATCAGTAGGTTATGTCAGCAAATAGATATAGCACCAGCTAGAGTAAATAGATCAAACAGATATAACATCAACCAACATTAATGCTACTGATGTTTTATTTTTTAAGTAACTCGAAGTCAGAACACTTGCACTCGTAAGTTACGATTAGTTGATTTTGTCCCTCCAGGTTGAAAGCTGCACTAGGCAATGTTTCTGAAGTTTAATACGGTGCATCCACAAAGGAGTTTGTTCGTTGCTGAAATAAGGCTGTGAGACTAGAATTAAGATTCTTTTATGTCTGTTCTGCCCCCCTCCCAAAAGCAAATTAAAGACTTGTTCAAACAATTTGCCTGCTTGCATTGTGTTTTATATGAAACCAAAAGCTGATGCTATGGTTTGAAACTGATGAGCTAATATCCCCAACACTATTTGTTACCCATGGGCATGACGGAGCTACTGAATTTATTTTTATGCTAAACAGCTACATGTTGAGAGACATCAAAAGCACTAAGGGAACATAAAATAGTACCAGAAAGCCTGAAACACCCCAGGTAGATTGTTGCTATTCAAGGACTATCAATGCAACACTGCTGTCCTCAACCGCCTGAAGGGAACTCACAGATTCTTCCCAGTGGTCCATGCTGGTAGGGCGAGAGGTAAGAGACTAAAGTTGCAAGAAGGGAATTTCCAATTAGATATTAGGAAAGAAGTTGCACAACGAGGGTAATCAAATGTTGTAACAAAGAGATTGGAAGTTTAAGAGATATTCAAAATTCAACTGCACAAATCCTGAGCAAGCTGATGGAAGTCGGTCCTGCAACATCTGGTTGGACCAGATGACTGTCACAGGTCCCTTCCAACTCAAAATTTCTTTGCCTGATGCCTGTTTCATGGATAACCTGATAGTGGGAAGGGAAGGATGACACAGCCCTTGATTTAATCTAAAGCATTCAAGACCTCGTTCAAAAATCTTACTGCTGAAGAGCCTCTCGAAAATACAACATCTCTGCAGAGCAACAAGAGACAAGAATTCCATCACAGCTGGGCTCAGTTTCAAAAGCAGATAATAAATTAGAAGCGAGGATGCTAAGGAGAGGCAAAGTTGGCAGTAAGAAGGATCAGATCCTTACAGGGAGCATAGAGAGAAAATAAAGACACCATATGGACATGCCAGGTAGTAAGAAACACCTGAAAGAGCAAAATGAATCAGGCAGAACTAGGAGGGTTTACTGGAAACAAGAACGCAGCCTTCACAAAGCTGAGGTGGTACCCAAATGAACACGGTTATGTAGGATTTTTCATTTGTCAAGGTAAAGGACACATCACCACCCCATCCCCACCTTGCAATTTACAGGAGAAATAATTTAAAAAAAATTTTTTCCCTTCTTCAAAATGCCTGGAGAAGAATGCATAGGACCAAGAGATGATCAGAGTTCAGAAGGATCATCCGGAAAACACACACAGAACAGTGATTTCTTTGCAACTGTTTTGTTTCTCCTGCGAATCCTTGCAGAAAACCGAAGCCTTGGTCTTGGGGACTCCCAGGGTCTATCTCAAAGTGGAAGAAGCTGAAGAAGTCATATGACAGAGGAGAAGGCAACTAGAACCAAGAACCAGGACATGTTTTAACATGGTGGAAATACCCAACTCGGTAACGACGATATACAAGTGCTCACTCAAAAAATCCTGAACGTACACTATTTTGATACCAAAAAGCAGGAGAGTGGCAAACATGATGCAGCTTCTAAGGGTACTTCAGGAAAGATCTCAACAACGAGCTTGGAAGCGCTGTCTCTGTCAAGCAAGTTAAGAGAAAAGGGTAGCCCCAAATGAGTATCGCATCAATGGGGAAGAATCAAAGCAACTTCTGAAAGGGAAGACCCAGCTCAGAGACCTAGCAGAATTCTCCAAAGCAAGCAGCAAGCACAAGCACAGGAGTCACGTAGCTCATACAGTCGGTATGAAAGCTCAGAAGTCTTACAACAAAAAACAGCACAGACTTCCAAGGAAGTTAACTGGTTACGTGTAAGATAAAAGGTCCTTTCATGGACAGTAAGTGGTGAAGAGACAGTTAGCAGGTGGTAGGAAGAACAGTCAGTCCTTACTCAGTGGAAGATGCTGACCAGTGCTGTTTCACAGATACCTGTGCCCTTTGTGATATCCGTTCATAAATGACCTAAACGTGAGCTCATAAAATTAAGTCGGTCATCATCATCACAGCTGCAAATGTTTGTGAAAGGACTTTACAGGACCAAGTAACGAGACAATAAATTTGCAGAATAAATTCAGCAGGGGTGGGCAACACATGTGAAAACAACAATATGAACTGACAAGCTCTGAGCTCATTACTGATGAAGGGGTGAGATACTGGAGTAACAGGTTAGAGTTTCATGATCTGGAGGGAGGTGAACACGAAATAGTATTATCACTGTAAAAATCTATAGTGCATTCACACCTTGACCGAATGAGGTTTTGCTCTGCCACTCATTCTCTCCCCCTCCACCTCACCAACTTGGGAGGAAGGACAGGTCTGGAAATTTTAGTTCAACTTATTATTAGGGCTGTGTTGCAGCTAAGCAGACTGTGGGATTTACAGCCTGGAACAGTATACACTGTGAAGTCTTGGGGGCAGTACCCATACACGTGGAGTTAATGGTACAACTGCAGAATACTGGGGGATCACGCAGGGTAGAAGATGCCAAGTCCAATGCAAACTCATTCGTACTTTATCCCAGAAATGGTCCCAAGTTCACCTATTCCCTGAACTATGCCCATGCCAGTGAGCACACTAATGGTTAAGCAGCCACAGACTACCAAGTCCAGCAAGCCAGCTTTGTTCCCCGTCCCAGTGTCACTTAGCAGCACAGATTCCAGCCCTATGTATCAAGCCTGTTTTTAATACTCTAACACTACATGGGACAGGTGCTTTTGGCTACAGTGCTCCCCCACAGCCAGAACAGACGTCGCCCCTGGGCACAGCCATACCTCCTGCCTCCCCGGGATACCTGGAGAGGGAGAAACATGTTTTATCCCCAGCACTAGAATGTGTGGTGTTCCCTAAGAGATAAGCTCAGGATACTAGGCCAGAAAGAACTTTAACAAGCACAACTGTCCTTGTGGGGTCAGGACGTGCAACTCTGCACTGCCCACATACACCACAGCTCTGGATCATCTTGCTAAACTGTCTGCTGGGAGTTGTCAAATCTTTGCTTACCTGAATGAAAGTAGCACCCTCTACTGCTGCCTTCAGGTCTGTACAGACGCTAACGAGAGCCAGCTGCTGCTCTGCACTCAAGGGTCCTTTCAGGGATCCCGACTCCTCCAGCTCTTTCATTTGTTTGCTGGCAGAAACAACACATGCATTTAAGTACTTTATCATTGTTAAGCCACCATTAATTTTTAAAAAAGCTTCTTAACAAACCAGCAGCACTATTCTATTGCCATGACACTGCATATAAAGACTTTTTTTCTCTTCAAGCACAGACAGCTCCAAGACGTACTCCTACCTGCAAACTTGTCACCCACTCAAGCCTGTTTTCACTGGTACAGGATCAACAAGAGTTTTTCTACTCAAATTTAATGGGAAGAGAGGTCTTTTTAATACACTTCATCTAGTTTTACAAACAACAGCTCTTTTAACATGAAGCCTCAATGCAGGAACACTGTTTAACTGTACAGAAATAAATACATTCCATACAGCCAGTTCTTAAAAAATACAAATAACATATAAGCTATACATGTACTGACTACGGAGCAAGTGCCAAAAATTCCAGTGGTTACTGAATTGAGAGGCCAGAGCTTGGAGTGAATGCTCAAGCACACAGCATTGCTGGGGCTGGACATGCCACCTTCTCTGAGAAAGTCTCAGCAGACTGAAACCCTCAGAAGTCCAGAGCAAGCAAGCCATTTTCAAAATTGTTTGAAGTCCCTTAGAGGCACAATTCCCACAGAAATTAACTGGGATTAAACTATCTGATCACAATCAGCTAAAACTAGAGCTGAAGCAGCCATCAATCCCAGTTAGATCTGGCAGCTACCCCAAGCCAGAACTCCTGTGAGCCTTCTATTATTATACAACAAAAATTGGGGAATTGAAGAGAGGAGGAAAATGAGCTAAGGATTAGCAGCAGGAAAAATAAATAAATTTATTTATTCTCTCCTACTAATCTATTTGTGGAGCTTTGGCTTCTTTCTGCATGCCTCCTTACATCATAGAATTTCACTTGGAAAAGACCTTTAAGATCACTGAATCCAACCGTAAACCTAACACCGCCAAGTCCACCACTAGATGATGTCCCTAAGCACTGCATCTGCAGGTCTTCTAAATACCTGCAGGGATGGTGACAGCTCCCTGAGCAGCCCGTTCCAATGCTCAATACCCTTTCTGTAAAGAAATTTTTCCTTATCTCCAACTTAAACCTCCCTTGGCACAACTTGGCCATTTCCCCTTGTCTTATTCCTTGTTACTTGGGAGAAGAGACTGACACCCACCTCACTACAACCTCCTTTCAGGTGGTTGCAGAGAGCAATGACGTCTCCCCTCAGCCTCTGTTTCTCCAGGCTGAACATCCCCAGTTCCCTCAGCCACTCCTCATAGGACTTGTTCTCCAGATCCTTCACCAGCTTCGTTGCCCTTCTCTGAACCTGCTCCAGCACCTCAATGTCCTTCTTGTGAGGGAGCCAAAACTGGACACAGGACTCAAGGTGTGGCCTCACCAGTGCCAAGCACAGAGTGACAATCACTGCCCTGCTCCTGCTGGTCACACTAGTGCTGATACAAGCCAGGATGCTGTTGGCCTTCTTGGCCACCTGGGCACACTGCTGGCTCATATCCAGCTGACTGCCTACCAGATGGCTTACCGACCAACACCCCCGGGTCCTTTTCCACTGGGCAGCTTTCCAGCCATTCTTCTCCAAGTCTCTGGCATTGCAGGGGGTTGTTGTTCTTTGGGTCCATTCACCAATATATTTACTGACATTTTGGTTGTTTTGTTCCATAAATTGATTTTAAGTCTTCCAAATGCTCTTCATATTTCCCTGGGGCATTAGATTGCCACAGAAGTGAGGGAAAGGAAGGGAGCGTCCCCCCATACTTGCCTACACTAAGGCACAAACCAGACTGGTTTGCACATACAGCAGTGCACCACTGACCTCTGCTGGATGACGTTTTACTCAAAGCAGTCTAGACTTCAAGGGTGATGATCCCTGAAGTCTGCCATCCCTGAGGATGACTGACGAGGTCACTGCAGCCACGTTCATAGCCCACGCCACAGGACTTCGCTTTGCCACTGTATCATGTGCACAGCTTGAAGAGTCTGATGGAAGGATCTTGCAAGTGACATTAATACTTAATCCATACTCTTCACCTAATCATCGCCTCAGCTTTATCCACAGCTGCTACTGGGCAGTCATAGCATTCAGCACACATCACTGCAACAAGCCAATATTTGCAAGATTGAAGACCATTTAATCTCAACCTTACTGCCCAAACCAGTAAGGAGAAGGGAGGGAAGAGAAGACACCACCAACACTATTCTTCACAAGTTTAGCCAACCACCACTGCCCAGAGATGAGGGCTATTAACCAGTCACGGCACTACCCTAGCGCTCTCTGATAAATGAGAGGATAGTTGGCATGGCAAAAAAACCCAAACCAACTAAACAAAACATCACATCACAGTCTCATACATGAAGCCCGAGACTCCACAGACCAAGCAGGCAACTGAAAACCCCTGACACTGGGACCGGCTCACTGACCATGCACAAAAGGCCAAACAGTAAGCTGCAGATAGGGAGTTGCAACCGGCCATCTGGAAGCGTTAGCAACTGCTTTCCCTCTTCCTGCTTTCCCCAGACTAAGTGTAAGCACACAACACACCGTAACAGCAAAGCTATTACACATTACTGTCTTCTTGAAACAGCAGGACAAGCTGGAACTCGAAAGTATGCATGTTTCTGTCCAGACAAGAGAGATCCAGCACCGTATTTCATTGACAGCAATAGCAGTATATCGAAGGACAGTTGCACATCTGCCTTTGACCCAGTTTTGAAGAGGCACAAAGCAAAGTACTAGGACATATCTAAGCCAAAAAAATTTTAAAAATGCACAAAAGCCAATAAAAGTTCTGAGATCTCCTGAAGCTATTATCATAGACACAAACTGTTTTCCACTCATGGCACTCTCAGGATGTTTATGCTGGCATTATGCAAACTGGATGCTGCAACAAGAGCAAAGATTTTGTAGCTGGAAAATGCAGTTATGGTTATTATGTTTTTCCACAATGAAAATTTCATAATGCAACTCACTACAAGTCACTTTTTACCCTCAGATCAATTCCAATGCTGTCTCCAAATCTAGCAAGCCAAATAAGTTCACTCATTAGGTTTGTCAAAATCCTTTTGGCATCTTGGCTTTAAAGCAGAGAAGTTTACACCAGGAAACCTTCCCACTAGGAAGCGTTTTCTGTGGTTCTGAATTTTTGTTTAGGTTCAAGACAGAAATTCTCATCAAAGCCAAAGCAGGCCTACCTAAACCAGAGACTGACAGCTCACATCCCTGCTCCTGACTAGGCAGAGCCAGCCTGAAACCTGGGTCTCTCAGTGTCACAGACACACTGTCTGAAAGGTGCCAGACTGCACCTGCGGCAGAAATACTGTTAACACCAGATTCAGATAGCCTTGGTTTTGCATAGTCAAGCCTTGAAAGCCTTCAGGGATGCAGATTTCACCAGGTTTTTTTGGACAACCTGCTACTTTGGCATGTCAGGCAAATGTCAACACTGTAACTGGTCTCAAAATGCAGCCTTTGTAATTGCAAAAATCAGTCTTATCTCGTATATTCTAGTGGCCCAGAGGACTGGCTGCCACACAGGAGTGAGGTGAGAAGACATTTCCCTTTGGAGAGTTTTCAATTATGGAATGGATGGGCAGAACCTTTGGAAAGGTGGAACCTATCTCCTTCCAAAGTCTATTACCACAATCTCTGGTTAGTTCTGCAAACGAAGCAATTTTCCCCAGCTAGTTCATTGCACTCTGCAGGGCAGATGGGACAGAGATAAAACTGAAAGGTGGAATCAAGCCTATGATTTAGCACAAGCCTGATGTGCCAGCATCAGGCACTCAATACCAAAATACACTTTGAAAAGAATTGTCTAGTTAGAAATTGTCCCCGCAATGGAGATACACAGAAGTATCAAGGAAGACCTAAGCCAAGCTGCATTTTGCCCTTGGTACAGGTAGAGCAGTGATACAATACAGCACTGGGATTGGAATACAGACTGGGAGAGGGATCTGCCTTGGGAAAGTATCTAACCACACAGCTGTGGAACATCCCATGAGCTAGGAAAAGAGGGCAAAGCCTGCAGCAGTGTACTCCTCTTGCCACAAAACCAATCCAACCAGCTGCTCCCATTTTTATACATAGGTAAAATATAACAAGCCACCAGACATCAAGAAGTAAGGTATATTCAAATGGGTTTTCTAAAGAGACTACGCTTCTCCTGGAAAAAGAAAGATGATGAGCTTGAGTTATGGGGGAAACGTCTTTCAAAAGCCTGGCCATGAAAAAGTCAGAGGCACAGAAATGGTCTGCCCTGCACCAGGCACTCCATTACGAGTTCCAGATCCCCATTCACAACAGCACAGAATTCTTAGAGTACTTCCCTTGGCCAGGGGTTAGGATGCTACTCTTTTTTCTACCTCCTGTGTCTTGCTCATTTTTCATAGCAACTCTGCTCCTACAGCACAGAAAAACTTCAGGTTGTCCAGTGCAATGCTGCACTTTACCAGATATGAAGTAAAATAAAATTTGTAGTTAAATGAATACTCAGTGAATAGAGGAAATGTGACATTCTGATCTCAAGACTGCTTGGCTCCAATTTAAAGGCCTAACAGCTCTGAAACATCCATAAGAGCAACCTGTTCTCCAATAAAGCTGACATACCAGTACTTCTCACCGCACAGCCTCACTTCTGAGATCAGATTCAGCACCACGCAGCCTCTGCGCCATGTATCAGTTTTCAGAGCACAGAGTTCTGTGGAAGCCCATTCTGGGAGAACAAAACTCACTGAAAATTTGTTTTCAGTTAAATCACTTTTAATTTAAGGGAGAGGGTCCCTACTGTTTAATAAAGAGAGGATCAAAGATGCTTCCCATCCAACCGAACATTTCCATGTTGATACTAGCACAGCATTTCATTTGTATCTATGTAATAAAAGTCGCCACAGTAATTTTACGTGCCCGTATCCCTACATGCAACTACCACTTTACAAAGTCAACTTCAACCTGTCCCAGAAGATTTTTCTATTTGGGCTAAGAGAAGAAGGGAAGGATGAGAAGATAGAAAAGAATTAGTATAAATTTATTGTTTAGTGCAGTGAAATATAGTCATTAGCCTTAGAGACAATCTTGCCATTATATTTTAGCAGAGACTACTTCCTGAGATCTGAGATCTATGGGGGGGGGTTTTCTGTAGTTAGCTATATCCTTCATGCATACAACTGTTTGGTTTTTATATATTTATCTGTTACCTATATATATTTATCTGTTCCTATCTTCTCCTGTTTGGAGGAGATACACTTTTGTATCTAAGTATATACTATATTTAACCAGCATCTACTTCTAGAAAGAAATCACAGGATTTTTCTTTGCACAAATGTCCAAGCTTTGGAGTCCTCATCAGAGCCATCTAAGCTTCTTCCCCTTGCAACAGTCTTTCATTATATATGCAAAAACTATTCCAGATAAAAATATGAACTGGTTACAATGGGGGGGGGGAATATTGCATTTCCACTGTAATCAACCAATCTTTGTCAGCAGCATAATTATGCTTAGAACAGTAGCACAGTAACTATTCAAAATAATTTACATATTGCAGGAGTCCCAAAGAGGTTTGGGGGGCCATGCACTAAAGCATTTCTGCATCTTGTGGTTTAGGGTCACTTTCAGGAATAGAGTACTACTTGTTTTTCTAATCCTCGTTATTTTAAAGTTTAGTGATCTTGCATCCACACCAGAATCACACTGACGCAGAAGCAAGCATACCAGGTATGAGAAGTTACGTTTTCCCAGGCAGGTTACTACAACAAATATCCAGTAGGTCAAGCGTGGCATAAGCGTTCATTAGTTTGTTTCCTCAGCAGAAGAAAAGGTTGTTCCATTAGAACAGGCACTGGTTAATAACGCCACTGGTACACCCTGTTCAACCCCCCAACGGGCGGTCGTTTTGTGTGCCGGGGCACTGACTGCCACGTGTCTGGCAACAGGCAGGTGGGCAGTAAATCCATCACTCCACGTCAGACTGCAGTAAATCCACTCTCCTTTCTACACCTGGTCTACTGATATTGTGGGAACATGATCTGTATTTCCACTTGTTTCAGTGGATCCAAATTCCCCACTTTAACCTTATTTTTTACCCATAACCAAGTGTTTTGAATAAGCTTACAGAGTACATTTCAGATTTTCCACAGAGATACATGCAGGCTCTTGTGATCATTCTAGGTCCATCTCAGACTCATTCCAGTCCTCTGGAAGGACTACTGCCACCCATCTACTACTGTGTGAGAGTTGAATTAGGTTTTATTGAACCCTGAGATGCCCTTCATATAAATTCAAAACAAGTTACAAGTCAATATACTTGTACAATGTACAAAATCTACCACGTAAACCAGTTAATAAATACTTCAGTGCAATTTCTATCAAAAGAGAAAATATTTTTTTATTTTAGGAAAAAAGTGAATGTTGTTTACTACTAAAATCCCCATTTTCTTTTGTTCTAGAAAAGGAAAACCATTAGAAAAGAAACCTTTTAGAAAAGGAAAACAGTCCTCTGCACTCTCCAGTTTCTCCTTCATTTGTAGAGCACCTCCATACACTAAGAGCACAGACTGCAGGCTAGATTGGAACTAGTACTTTTCAATACTAAAATAAACCGACCCAAAACTAAGCCTAGAAACTTCCCTAAAGTACTAGCTATTTGGAGAGAAAAATGAAAGCGAATCCCAGCAAGTCCAGAGCAGCAGCCACCAACTGGCACTGTGAGTTGCTCTGTCCTGCCAGCCCTCACCACCTGCTCAAGCTCCAGCTCTTACACAAGTATCAGTAACTCCAAGTAATTTACTGCAGCTTGTGTGCTACGAAATCTGTGCAAAGAAGTTCAAGTTTGACTGTATTTTGATAGATACGATCATTAAAATACTGGTTGAAGGAACTGCATAGCTTATACTCTTGTCACAAAAGCAGTGTTGTCCTGAAACTAGGCTTCTTAACTAGGATGTCACAACAGCCAAGATACACAAGTTAATTATAAGTGGAGAACACCTTATGTAAAAGGCAAAACCTGCCTTGAACTGCTATGGGACAGGGCAGGCGCACGCAAACAGCACTCTGTTACGCATGACATTTTATGCTTCACTTTTCTAAGCCAAAATCCTTGGAAGGCTCAAGTCCTCATTTTGCTATCAGAAATGTCTTTAGTAATGCAGACCTGCCATCTCGGCAATAATCCAGAATCTCATTGTGGCTACCGCTGTGACAGCAATTCTGCAAAAACCAAAAGTGACTGTCACCCAGGTGTAGCAACACAGATGGTCAGTCTGACTAAACATCTACCTGGACAGAGAGTTTTGGGGAAAGAAAAAAACTCAAAATAAATTGTAGGAGAGATTATTTTTCCCACCTCTTCCGTTATCAAGACTTTTTTGAGCAAATTTCACTAAATTTCATATACTGTTTAATTTCTGAACTCAACTGAACTACAGGGTCTCCTGAAGACACTCCTCCTTGCTGTAAGCCTTGTTACAGAAATCAGCCAGGACACTCCACACCACAACCCTTCCTGAGGTGCAGCTTACTGCCCATACTGGCTGACGTATTTCACTTCAAGGCATCCTGAAGGGAGGCCGATGCTGATCATGGAGTAACCCGAATTTTAGAAATGCATGCTGATACAGCAACATAAGACTGTCCACAGAACCACTCTACGAACACACTCTCTCTTTCTTACAGGCATATACGAAGCTATGTTTCAGGTCCAGCAAGAGGGTGAATAGAACCACTGAGCCGTTGTCCCTTCTAAGACAAGAACTAGGAGCCAAAAAAAGCAACTGAGGGGGTAGGTTTAAAACAAACAGAAGGGAACAATGCTTCGTGCAGCGAGCGGTAAACCTGCAGAACACAAAGTCCTTTGGCAAGAAGGCCACGACAGGGTTTACACAGGTTCAAGAGAAGGTTAAAGAAATACTTGGGAGAAAATCTAGTTTAAGTTACTGAAGGTGTATTCTAACAACTAATGTGTAATCTAAGCAACTTCCAAGGCACTGAAGTTTGGGGGAGGGGAGCAGACAGGCAGGCCTTGAACTTGTGGCTCTATCATGTAGTAAAAGCATGTGGCTTTAGCCATAGTGCCACAGGGCAACAGAGTAAAGGGCTGGAGGACTGTTGGTCTGAACCAGTGCAATAGTTCTCGTGTTCATGCTCTCAGATTTGCTCCTTCTAAAGATGCTTCCCAGCCTCTGCCATAGCTGATCAGTAGTTGCATCATTAATGGAACTAGCAATCTGTTCTGGGACTCAAAAAATATTAGTTTTAAAATTAAAAAATACTAAATAACTGCCACAAGGCTCCTCAGCCATCCGTATTAACCTACCTCCATTTTGAAAGTCTTTTTGTCTTTCTAAACAAAGCCTCTTATGTTATGTATTTTAAGCTTAGCCTATAGATAACCTAGTGAGCCCATCCTGCCCGTGGACACACTGTGTCTGACCCTTCAGCTGAGACCTGTCTGGCTTGGGAGACCCCACCGGAGGCACACGCCACCACCAGCACAGCTCTCAACCTCACAAGGGCACGCAAGCTCCTTCCCCACGGCAAGGGGTGTCCGCTGCACCTCACCTAAAAAATCCACCGCGCAGGCCCGAAGGGTGCACTCATCACTTGCAGTAAAGCGTGGGGAAAACCCTTCCCAAATCTTCATTTGCGAAGCCAAGCCATGAATGAACGGATAATCTAATTACAGTAAGCATTGTTTCAAGAATTTGGATCTAAACTTAAGCTCTTAAATCACTACGTAAGAATTAAAGGGCTCTTCAGAAGTGTCACTGACAGCCTTGGGAACAAGGTTCTTCTGATCTTAATAGGAGCTGTACTTCTAATTTAAAGCCTTCTTCTAAGCTTGAAATCTGCGGTCCCTTAAACAGAAAGATGGGGCTGTCTATTCGTAATTAGAGAAACCCAAGCTCCATTACGGGCCATTCATTTCAAGGCAGGTCACCTACCGAATGTTTTCCAGTGCACTTGTTAGCTGTTGTTGTTCAATATCATAAAGTTGCACTTTGAAGCCTCCAGCAGCAAACACCATGGCCCAGCTGCGACCAATGAGTCCACTGAAAAGAAAATAAGTATCAGCCAGTTAATAAAGAAGCATTTTATTTGGGGGAAAGGGGTCTGACAAGCAGTGCAAGAAGGAAAACAGAGCTTGGACACTGCAATATTACATTAAAAGATTGTTTCTATATTGGTAAGAAACATTTCTAACAGCAAAAAATCCTTTGCTTGCTGTGTAGCAGCTTCTCTGAGAGCCAGAAGAAAGATAACATGGAAGAAAAAGACAAAACAGAGAAAGGCCAGCAGAATTCAGAAGAGTAGGACCACTGCTTTGGGACACTAGACTCAAATATCAGAAGTTTTGTCCACTACAATGTTAAGCTGGTGTTGGTGTGTGCAAATAAATAAAAGAGATTTTTTTTTTTTAGAACTTTAAAACTCATCTGCAGTTCGTAATCTATAGACAGACATCAGCCCATTGGTCCAAGAGTTCAAGATCCTGCTTTAGAGATGATCAAAAAACCTCAGGCCCAGCTACCAAAGTCGTTAGTCCGCTACAATTCAGGAAGTGCCATAAGCACGTGAAAAGGGAAAAAACCCACAATCTATGGGTCTGATACTGCTTTTCCACCCACCAACCTCTACGCTACCCATAATTTTAGGTGAAGTATCCTACCGCACTGGAGGCACGCAGGTCCTGTCTGCCTACATCTTTCGTTGAAGTCACATCACTGAGAAATACATAGAGAAAACTCAGAGTAACTGACAATTTTATTACATCTCCTAACGCAACGCAAATTTTTACTTCATCAGATTATAGCAGGCATCAGTCTCTTCACACAGAAGCAATGAAGAACAGTGTGGCAAGCTTAATTTTTGTGATCTCAGGTTATTTAACCTTCTTAGTCAGGCGTGGATCTCCAAACCCATGAGTGCTGCAGTGGGGGTTTTATAATTACAGGCACTTCCTTCATTTCCAAGATCACTGTACCCGGAGCATTAAACCTAAGCAACCTCTGGCAACTGGGAGATGCAAGGCCATCAATAAAAGAGGGGAGTAAAAGTCAGAGATAAAGCAACAGGGCAGATGAGAAAAGAAGGAAGAAGAAAACAGGAACACGTTCAACCTTTGGTTGAAACATAAAAAAAGGAACAAAACAGGAAGTTTCAGGAAAC
>NW_010418286.1:952-1415 GCF_000710305.1 Buceros rhinoceros silvestris | reverse complement strand
CAGGAATCAGTGGAAACAGCTGGTATAAAAAAAGAAAAAAGAGTGAAACTTTGCATTTAGTATGGTTAAATGGACAGTTTTCACAGAAAACTTACCATTTAAAACAAACAAATAAAAAAATGCACACACAATTTCACTGTAGTAAGCTCAAACCTCAGCAGTTCTCGAGCAAACTACAGAACAAACATGCTTATGGAACAAGTACCTGGAAATAAAAGCACTTGAACTCTTTAAACTTTAAACAAGCATATCCAAGCTACCCGTATCTTTGTAAATTAGCATCATCTCTCAAACTGCACTTTAAAATTGTTTCCTTAAATCAGTGTTTGACAAAAACCCCAGTAGTTTATTTTAATAAAGGTTTTGAAGATTGTGGCATCTGGTTTTCTTTTGAGCTACGCTCAAAGCCAAGTCGATGGCAGGTATCAGGCCTGCACTGCTCCTCTGCGACAGCAAGCGCGGA
>NW_010418286.1:0-854 GCF_000710305.1 Buceros rhinoceros silvestris | reverse complement strand
TCAAAGCCAAGTCGACGGCAGGTATCAGGCCTGCACTGTTCCTCCGCGACAGCACGCAAGGAGCACTAGAACCTGATGCCGGTGCATTCGACCTCGAGGCAGTGCTCGCTGCCACTTTAGGCACTGTCATTTTGGGTCCGGTGATGCAGTAGTAACGACCAGATCTGCTCACGCAACCTCTGCGGGTGCTGCCACAAACAGCTTCTCTGCCTTCAGCGCAACTGCGCCCCAGGACCTTTAACACACCTCCAAAAAGGAAGAGCTCCCCGAGGCCACCAGTAAGAGCTAGCTTTGTCACCCTCACACGATGGCACCAAGACACATGTCCCAAGACCTCAAGTGGTCTCACTAATAAAGTTCGTGGCAGCCCACGCTTCTAGTGCCGAGTTACAGTGGGGCGCAGGGGACTGTTACTGTCCGGCACGTGTTTACTCGTCCCACCAGATCATTGTTCAAATAAAGAACTTCAGTTTTAGCTCCAGAGGAGGATGAGACAACATCCCCTCACGAGTCAAAACCACCGCCGTGTCCCGTGGCAACGAAGCACTACTGCAGGAACACCCAGAGAAACCCAGGAGCTTCCTGACGTGGCTGACAAACAGTATCTTAAAGCTGCGCTTGGGTTTCTCCGCTCCTCCTTGTACTTACAGACACAAAACGTTGCAACAAAAAGGGCAACCGTCTCTCAGACCTAAAGGATGGAGTACTTGGAGCAGCGGTGCTGTAGACCGCTGTTCGCGGTTTGTTTCGGTCGGTTTTTTGACAGCAGCACAGAGCTGTCAGGATCTTAAGCGAAGACACTTTCTAATGACCCCTGCCCTGCTCTCCCCAGCGCGGACTACACACGACCGACC
>NW_010418285.1:28109-32719 GCF_000710305.1 Buceros rhinoceros silvestris | reverse complement strand
GAGGTAAATCAGTCCCTCGACCCTTAACATTATTGGCTCTGAATTGTCCCATGGCAAAGCAACTCTTTGGCAAAGTACTGCACCACTGAAGGGAGCTGATTTGTGAATGATGTGTGAAGATGCTCAATCAGCAAAACTGGAAGGCCAGGCTGGAGGGTGTGGAAGTGTGCTGTGGGGCCTTTAGTTGCTCCTAGCAGCTAACTCAGCTGTCTGGAGACAAGGATGTTTGTTATTGTGTCCCCAGGACCAAACAGACTGATCCCCTTTTCCCAGAACATGCATTAGAGTCAATGGGACACCAGTTTGAAAGGCGAGGGAGCAGGTGGAAGAGAATCCAGTGAGGTGGATAATTCTGTTCTGGCTGAGAACATGAGAAACTTGGATAAGCTGCTGCAGAGGAGGTGAAAAAAGGAAGGTTATGGTAAGGCTGTATCTAGACCACTGGGAAACAAAATAGAACTGAACAGCTTTTTTCCCTGTGGAAAGGTATATGGGGAAGAGGGGTGCAGATACAGGGAATCTGAAGTCCAAAACCAGAATTATATTGACAGAGTCTATATCAATCTGAAGTGTTAAATACTGGGACAACTTGCATAAAGCCAAACACAGCAGGAAAACTGGATGACATCCAGGTGCAGTACAGGAGGAGGACACTGAACCGTACCACAAAGGGGAATACTCAGGTCTGAAGCCATGCTTTTTGCCACACTATGTATTAAATTTAAATGCTCTGCCTCAAGATTTCATGAAGGCCTTGCTCTTGGCAAGTCTCTGCAAAGGAGAACAGTCCCATGTACAAGGAACTCTGCACAGAGTTCAGTTCAGATACAGAATTCCAGATGGCTAGAGTTACGATATTATGGAGATTCTGGATTTATATTCCCTGAGTGTTTTTACTTATTTGTTAACGTGAACTCTGGAAGAGAATAAGGCTTCACGCATCCGGAAATCAGCTAACCACTCATTCAGGGGAAAAGATATTTTCCGTCTCAGCTATTTTTTTTCCCCCCTGCCAGTAAGACACATTAAGGAGTATTTTTAATATGTTGAATTTCACTCTAACTGGAAGAACTCCAAAGTGAAAAGGTATCTAAGTTTTAGGTATGTGAGGGCAGGGGAGTGGAGAAAAGTTTGAGTCTCTCTTTTAAAGAGGTTCTACACAACTTCTTCACTTAGTTACAAAGCTGCTTCCCATCGAGCTAAGATATGTTTTTGATCAGAGCTATTAGAGTCCAAGGTCTATTTAAGCTTCCTGATAAAACCATGAAGTTATCTTAGAAGAATAAAAACTTATGAACAAATCAACTGTAATAGTGAAGAACAGCCAGCACCTTTACCTGACCCCTCACTTACTACCGTCATATTAGCAAGGCAAAGGCACGTGGACAGTGAAGATGCAAAATCTCCAGCAGTCCAGTTGAGGGAGGCTCTTCCAAGTCACTGCGAATCAGTGCTGAACAAGTCCCATCGAAAGCCCCTACAGAGTAAACCAAAACTGGTCATGTTTTTATAATATTTCTGAACCATTTTATAGTATTTAGTAGAAGCAAGTTTTTATTTTAGACTGCTGCTAGACAGAGGAAGAAAGATCAGTACCGAGAGTAGAGGTGGTAGACACTCATAAGCTCTGTTTTTCCTCTGAGATAACACAACTCACCACAGATTTTCAACTGAGTTTATTTCAATCATCTTTGGTCCCATTTAATTTACAAAACCATAGTACAGGCACTAAACGTGTACATGGAGCAACTTCAAGTCCTAGGAGCAAATATTTAGACAGGGAGAGGCATTCACTCAGATGCCAGGCAGCAGGTAGTCCATCTGTAACAGGTACATGTCCACAGAAGAAAAGCGGAGAATATGCTGCAGGATGTTGCATGCGAGAGTGTTATGTTCACGTGTGATGCCACCTCCTAGCCAGGCACGCTAGAGCAGCCCCAGCTGGCCTTGCCTGTACCCAGCCAGCTCTGGGTAGAAGCTATGGACTATTGCCCCATCACCTCACCAGCTTCTCTTACCACCAAAACCACACTGCAGTGCCAGCAGAAAAAGTTTCAAGTCCCTTCACCCTTCTTCCACAAGAAAACAAACAGAATCCTTTCAAATCTTTTTAAATGCATTGCTTGACTCATTTGAAGGGGGATGATCTTGTAATGGAATGATCAGCAGCTGTACATTGCATAACGATGTACATTGTGGCCCCTCAGTACCCAAAACATGCACAAAAGATTATTTGCTGGAAGCACCAGTACCTGCTGTCCTTCTGTGCGCACACAAATACTTCTGCAAGTGCAGCCCGCATCCCACCACACTCAGTCAAACCCCAAACCAGTAAATGATGTATTATTCACAGTACCTGACAGGGACAGCTGACAAAAAGCATGAGACACCGGTAGCATGTAATTTGTCATTAATGGACCCAGCTTGATAGCATTCATGGCCCGTTTAGACACTTAACTCAGAACAAATTCATTCATACAAACAATCAAGGAAGTCAATCTCTCCCATGCTAAGTGAGGAATAAAGAGACAACTTAAACATAAGGTTTGGCATAAAGCGATCAGCTCTGGAGAATAAAAACCTGTTTATCCACTGAAAAGTATCACACCAGGAAAAGCAGTTTCTCCAAAACTGCATTTATTTGACATGCCCTTACAATGAACTGGAAAAAATATTTTCAGAGCAGAGCAGCTCATTGGTTTTACCCTGACAACACTGTTTAAAAAATGCAGCCATCAACTCCTGTTGTAAAAATTGGTGTCTGAAGTCCCCCATCCTTCATAAGAATAACATAATACACCATACTGTGCAGGATTATAAAGAAAAACATCTCAAATCCAGTGTGCTTAGTGCACATTGAAGTACCTGATGTGTAACTGAGGCACAATCAGGTACCTGAAACAGAAACACTTGCTTCTGCATTTCACAGTTGGGGACACATTCGTAACCCCAACAAGACTGTAGATCCTCACCACTGCTGGACCTCTTCCTGTCCAGGAGGGTGGTTTTTCCAAGCAGTGTTTCAGATTAAGGTGATATGGTACCAGCACCCACCCAGCACTGCCAAATTCCCTCCCTTGAAAGTATTATTATGGTTTTACCAGTAGAATCTACATGTGGAATTAGAATGAAATGATAGAATGCATTTCCCTGCAAACACTGCTGCTGAAGGGGAGACCCGCAAAGACCAAAGGGAAGAGGTGGGAAACAGCCTGCAGTTTCAGTAAGCAATATGAGGCCTCAAACATGACATGGGGATTTTTCATGAATAGCTGACACAGTTCATGCTGAGCACAATGAAGTTGAGGATTCGCTGAATACACAAGTTTGTATTGCATGAGATAGTAAATCAGGCACCAATTTATAAGTATACCAGTATCCATGAAAAAGTTCGTTCATTCCTTTGCCTCATGAGTTCTCATCTTTTGGTTCATCTGCAAATTCCTACCTGCACTTCAGTTTCCTATTCACTTCAATCTCCTGATAATCACTCAGGCAACAGAGGTACCAAATATCCAGCAAGTGAAGTGCAAAAGATATCTGAAAAAGAGAGTCCAAAAATATTCATCCAAAGCCTCCTGTAGATAACCTACATGTAGATGTTTCTGTCAATACACTGACACAGAACCGGGGCAGACCAGGAACTTTAAGCAAAAGCAAGAATTCACCAGCAGCAAATATGATTGAAAACTAATAGTTTTGTGCAATTTCCCTAACCTTTGTGAACCTCACATCTCCTGAAAGGGAGTACAAGAGGAAAAAGAAGAGAAATTTAGTCATGCTTGGAAGCCAAGCGGAAAGGGTTCTATTGCAAATTTGTACAATCAAAATGCAGTGCAACTAGTCCAAAAGGTTGAGTCACACAGTGATTTGGTACAAAGAGAAAAATATCTTAGCCTGAAGAAAAACTATTGCTGTTCTGTAGTCCAGCGTTATCCCAGAGCTACCAGAGCCAGCTCACACCTTACTAACAAGGACAGAGGCTTTCCATGCGCCATCGCTTGCCCAAGTCACCTTCAGCCACGCCTCAAAAGGTCTCTTCAGCTGATCTCGCACTACAAGTTTTGTAGTTACACAGGGAACCTCAGCTGCCACCAAGAACAAAACCACCGAAGTATTTTCCTTGCACCACAGATAGTGTGTAATCAACCCCTTGGAAGCAAGAACAAGAGAATTCTGTTTACTCGGGAGAGAATTGAGTCTTCTGAGCCCAAACCATTTTGATGCAGATTATGTAAAGCTGTAGGCAGTTCTCAGAAGACCGATGTGAAGGACAGGAGTCCAGGGACACCCTGATGCAGAAGAGTGGCTAGAGCCGGTGTTTCTGTCAAAAGGAAAATGGATCTGCACCACGCAGCACGTTGGGAGGGGAGAGTTTGGCACTGCGCAGGAACTGCAGGCGGTGAAGGGATAGGCACATGCCAGAACGGCAAATGGACGGCTCTTCTAGCACAGCAAGCTGTCTTCCCCGCAGGAGCTGAAGAGACAGAGGTGGCTTTAGGTCACCTTTGCCATTCGTCAGTCTGACTAGCATAGGAATGGGCAGTTTTCCAGAGCAGATTAAAGGAGCTATACAGAACCCTCTGCGAAACTTTTGCTTGGGTTCAGCA
>NW_010418285.1:26463-28097 GCF_000710305.1 Buceros rhinoceros silvestris | reverse complement strand
ATAGCAGATTAAAGGATCTATACAGAACCTTCTGCGAAACTTTTGCTTGGGTTCAGCATTCACGGCAGTAACTGCTGACTACACTCCAAATACGAGCCAAAAACCCTCTGATCTGGATCCAAGCTTCCCTGAAGCTTAAAGGTGCTTAGATCCAGCTTTCTGGGTCACATCCAATTCTAAACTCCTTTGTTTATCTTCTATAGGCTATTGAGCCTCCGTTAGATGAGGAATTTAGAACAGCAAGTAACAGCACAGCCTTCCCTGGAGCACTGTGTGATGGCCATGCCATCCAAATAAGACAACTCTTAACCAGAAGACTCAGAATAGCAACAAAAATGAGCACTTGCTTAGCAAAAAAGCCATCATCCAACAAAAAAAGAGAGGACCTGGACTGGGAAACAAAGTAGTGAAAAAAGGGAAAAATTTATGGAACAGTGCACAGCCTGAAGAAAGAGGGCCAGGAGTCTCCCTGTCTCACAGGGAGAGAACAAAGGAAGCTGAGAGGTGGAAAAGAAAGGAGCATCGCTCATGCAGTGTGAAGTCCAGCTGGGAACTCACTGCCAACACAGCAAGATTCAGGCTGGATTCAAAGGGGAAATTCAGCACAGCAAAAATCTGGAATTGTTAACAGCTGCATTTTAAAGGAGGTATGTGGAAAGAAGCAGGGGAAGACAATTCCAAAGGTTAAAATCTGTTGCTTTCATGCAATACATACAGACTTTAGTTTCCACACAGTCCTGGAAGCCATGAGGTTCAAGTTTTGCAGGTACCACCTGCACTGGCTCGGGGACTGGCTCTGCTGACCACCAGCCCCAGCATCTGCCCTCACGTACAAGTAGGGGGGTTTTACTTCCCTTTATGCAGCACTTTCCAGTCAGCTCTGCTTCCTCTGCCCCACAGGTAACCCTCCACCTGTCCCCCCGTCTTTCCTGGCTGCCCACACGGAAGGAAGGGCAGTGCAGGGAGAGCGATTCACAGCAGCCTACATGCAGAGGGGGAAAAAACCAGCTGCCAGCTCCTGCGTGCAGGAGACAGAGTGGCTCGGCAGGAGACAAAGCACCGCAGAAGACCGGTGGGCTCAGCTGCTGGAAAAGGTCTGTTGAATTCACCAGTGCTCCCATCACTCACTCCAGTATCTTCTCCAGAATTAGGAACAGGATTTAGTTAGTGATGACAGATGCTCATGAAAACTCATGTCCTTACAGGAGCAGCTGCCTGAGACTAAGCAAACACAGATAAATACCAGGGAAAGTCCAAGCCCTGAGTGTATCCTCTTTGCCAGTGTCCTTCACATGCTGTATGTCATCCTTTCTCGCATGGCTCCTCACAGCACATGGATGCTTCTCACCCAACACACAGAACACTCCCAGCCTCAGTCCCAGAGCTCTGCAGGAGCGCTCCAGAGGCAGGGGCGCTTCTAGCTCCCTGAGTGTATCCTCTTTGCCAGTGTCCTTCACATGCTGTATGTCATCCTTTCTCGCATGGCTCCTCACAGCACATGGATGCTTCTCACCCAACACACAGAACACTCCCAGCCTCAGTCCCAGAGCTCTGCAGGAGCGCTCCAGAGGCAGGGGCGCTTCTAGCTCCAGCTCCCCGACACCCACTGCCCCGCCAAGCAGGCTCCGCAGGGC
>NW_010418285.1:5793-26378 GCF_000710305.1 Buceros rhinoceros silvestris | reverse complement strand
CAAGCAGGTTCATCATGGCAAAGGAGCCCTCTCCTCCCGTGGTGAGCCTGTACGCAGCAGAGCCACACTCCTCGCCCCTGCAGGGTGGGAAGAACCCCTAAGCAGCTCAGACACGGGGCTTGCTCTTCTTCCTCCCATGGTTTTACTGTAGCACGTAATTCCGATTTCAGCTGCTGTAGGTGGGCACAGGTGAGAAGATAACCAGGCTGCTAGTGTCTCCAAACAAAATGTCACCACAACATCAGTTTAACTAGCACTGCTTCCTGGCAAATGGCTCGCTTCTGCAGGGACTCTTAGGAATGACTTTGCTCTAAAAACCCACAGATTAGGTTAATTAGACATCTGCTCTCCCCCTGTTTACACTGCTTTGTTGATCTGCTTTCTCATCCTCTTCTCAAAGTACTGGCATACCCAATTAATTCGACTTTCCAATGTTCTGCAGGAACTCCCCTGCAGGTTCAGCCTGTTTGCTCATAGCCCAGTGCTCCTCCTTATTCCTCCTGCTTCACCTCTCTCCTTCCTTTCAGCTCATCATCCCTGTACTTCTCTGGTTCCCACTCACCCAGGTAAGGAGCATGTCAGCAGTGCTGGGCACTGTGTAAATGTTACAGGGCTAGATAAATGTTTTGAAATAACTCCTCTGGGGGAAAAGAGGAGGGAAATTTTCCTACAGCTAAATTTAATAAGATGATCTTGCAAACAAGATGAATCTGTTTGAAATTATATCTGAATATTATACCCCAAATTTATTCCCAGCACTCTCATTCTTTTTCACTTTTTTGACAGAAAAAACATCCATCTGAGTTTGTATCTGTTCCAGCAGACCTGAGCACAGCCATGGGCTCACTTCAGCTTTGTCACAGGAAGAGGTAAACATCAGACGACAGCACTGCAAGGTGATTTTGCTTCAGAGGCAAAGATGAGGGGCTGCCCTGCCCTCATGCCAATCTTACAAACAAGCCTGCCTGACTTTTAAAAAAGTGTCCTGCACTAAAAGTATTTTAATAATCTAGAATAATAGTCTACTAAAATAATAATCCAGTTAAGATAGGTAAGTTTTAAAGGCTGAGGAAGTCTCTTTAAGGGTCACTAGTGGAACAAGAGAAAGCCTTGCACTGAGACATCCATCCTCCTCCCCATGAATTAACAGCCCTTGCACTCCTCCCTAGCACCTGGTGTCCTGCAGATCAGCCAGTTTCTTCAGGAACCAGAGATAAGCGTAAACAAGTCCAATCACCTGCTCAGCATTCCCAGTAGCTGACCAGTGCCCAAAGCCTGAGGCACCAGCGCTTGGCATGGTGAAAGTGCTGGCTGTGATAGGAAGAATCAAGGGCTCCCAGGTCCTTTGAGAACTGGAGCATGGGATGGAGGCTTCAATTAGAAGACACCATCACATCTAACCAGTGCTAACATGGGGAAAAACTGAGACATGTATAATATGGGGCTTAAATTTTCAGGGAGGAAAGAGTCAGGTAGAAAGTTTCTGCAGTTTACACAGCAGCTCGTGTGGACTGTGGGGAAAACACAGGTTATTCTACATCACCTTTGGAGCTCGGGTCAGCTCTGGTGCAGTGGATCGGTAATACTGCCTCGAACAGATGCCGTTCACACTTGGCTGAGCATCATGACAGAGGTGTTAAAAGCAGCCTCAGATCTCAGAGTGATGGTACTTGGGGACAACATACCATCCTGCAAACAGCCGTTCTGAGCTCATTTCACGTTTTCCAAGCTTGGGAGAAGTGAAATTTCAGGGTGTTGTGTTCACTGCTAGTACAGAAAATGCAAAACTGCTTGAACAAGAAGCGTGCCAAAGGCTTCCTGGCGCTGTCTCAGAGTTCACTGGCTGGGACGTTATTCCTTGTGGGAATATGTGACAACAGACATTAGTCACTGCTGCAGACATTAACACAGCAAGCCAACCCAGAACCGCCCGCGCCGATTCCTCCTTGGCTTTCGGTTGCACACCCCTGGCAATAAGCCTAAGCAAGGGCCGGAAGCACAGCACTTCCCCTGGAACAGGATGGCGCTTTGTTCTTAGGTTCTCTTCTGGGAGAGTGATGCTGCTTTCATCTCAAGGCAGTTTTGCACAGTGCACTTCGGTTTATTAAAGGAGTTTAGCAAAGTAAGTGTTCGCAATCCTTTCACTCCCTAAAGACACTGACCACCTCTGGACTATTACAACACCCGAGCCAGCATCTCAAGGATTTTCTGCTTTTCAAGGATCACTCAGCAATTCCATTTCCGACTGTTAATGGCAACCTGCAGGGCTCAGCAGGGCTCTGGAGGTGAGAATCCAGGGCTGCAGAGCTCCATTAAACTGTCGGAAGGATCCTCCATGAGGTACAGCCATCTGGCAGTTTGAGATTCGTACAAGGGAACAATTTGGACAAGCAAATCCAGAAACTCTGCAGTTTCTGTTAGAAATCACCTCTTTAGAGAAAGACAGAGTGGTTTTACTGGGTTAGAGAAAAGGGGAACACCAGAGGGAACACTGCATAGTCACTCAGGTATGCCTCTTAATTTTCCACTTTAATAAACATTAAAGGACACCTGCAAAGTTTAGATTACTGACCTCCATCATTAGAGTATTGGGCAAAGTGAAGAAAGATCATGATGGAAGCATCTACTTGTAGCTGAAATACCAAAGCAACTGCCTAAGTAGAAGGAACTGTGGATTTCCCCACGCAGGAAGAAAACATGGTTTAGCATAGGCTGGAGCAGAGAGCTATCATGGCATTACCAGTGCATAGACACTTCTGGAACATACACACTCTCGCCATCCATCACCAGATGTTTGGCCTGGGTCTCCATATGTAGTGACAGAGTTTAGCAAGCTGCTAATAAATATTCTGGTGTATTGAGCTATAGCAATGATGTAGTCTGTCTTGTGTCCCTAAAATCAGCACCCAAACACAATCCACTGATGAAATGTCATTTTCACTTGAAGAAATCAGTGTGTTTCAGAAGGGGACTAGGAATAAGCTTAGATTTCTTTTACTTACTGAATAACCTTGTGATTTGTGAAAAGGTCATTAAAAACCCTTTCAATGTCACTCTGAAATTCTAATTTACTGCCTCAGGAAAACAGTGACACAGTTTGCTGTGCCTGGCATCATGCTCACTAGGGTCAAAAAGGAGGAGGATTTGCTGAGCACCCTGTCCTCTTGCAGGGCTACCAGAACAGGTTTTATCTGTTGTGTGTAGGTACACCAGTAGACATGTCTGCTGGTCTGCTGTCAGCCTGGCCAGAATGCTCACAGGGCTGCCAGAGAACAAGAGGCATTAGAGGTTTTCCCCAGCCCGCAGCAGGCTGCCTTGTCCAGAGTGTGATTTAGTGAGATGTGCATTGCTGCTTAAACTTAAACAAACAGGCACCAGCGGAGGAGCTGGCTACAAAACCTGGAGCATCCAAGAAGATTATTTGGCATGAATTATGATCTTGTCCACCTTCAACTTCATGCACTAGATGCTACCTTCAGGATGGGTATTCTGCACTTGGCAGTCATCTGCCTCTCCAGCTATGGCCAAGCCCAATTTATCAAGCACAAACTGAGGAGTGGAAGATTTATGAGCATTGTATAACCCCTTAATCAGTTCAGTAGTGTTTTCTCAAAAGAGGGATTATACAATAGATGAAATATATGGAAAGCAGAGGGGTTAGACCCTGGCATTTCACCATGGCTAATGGTGCTCAGTGGAACTGGTAGAAAACAGACCTTGCCTGAAACAAGCTCCAAGCACAGGCAATGTCTGAGCATAGATGCCATGTCTGAGCCACTCTGAATAAGGACCAGTCAGAACTGAGGCTGAACATCACAGCAGAAGCAAAAGCCAAGCAGGACTCAGTCCCTGGCCAGTTCTTGCACAGCAAGAAGTGCATCAAACCTCAAGGTGCATACTTAGAACACAAAGCAATGTAACAGACTCACTGCAAAAGCAGGCAAAAGCCTTCTCAAAAAAGCTGTAACACCCAGTGGCTGCTGTGGACAGGAAGCAGTGGGTCAGTTTAGTTTGTTTACTAAGCGTTATACTTGGACTATGAGAGAGAATTAGAAGCTCCTTGAGGGTCTGTTGAAGGCATTGGCCTTGATATCAGCTCCTACCTGGGACACTGCATGCAGTTGCCATCAGAGCAAGTGGCTCCAGACCCAGTTCTCATCCCTCCTGCAATTTGCACTTGTCTGCAACACCAAGTACTGGCATTTCTCCTGATTAGGATCAGCCCAGAGAGGATATCCTCCCCATTTCATTGGCTTGCTGCAAGAATAGCCCCTGTTCATGATAGCTCTTAAAATATTTGTCTTTTAAACACCTACAGATCACTGTCTCCTCTTGACTGGAGCCAGAAGTCACCTCATTTCCATTATGCAGCATAGTTCTTCCACCTTCCTTCTTTTATTGCTGTGCTTTAACATAGCAAAGGAGAAAAAGCAGTGACCAGTAACACCATAGCAGAACTGGGCAAGAGGAGAAAGTGAACAGATCATTCCCTGGTAGCTGGAATGAGGATGATATATTTGCAAGGTTTTTGAGCAGGGAGAAGAGAGGAAAGACCAAAGAACTCTGATATTGCAACCCAACACTGTGTAACACATTTCATTCTGAAATAACTTTTTCATATAACAAACTGTTACAACTGTGAGCTATCCAGGGAAGATTTGCTGCAAACCTTCAGCAGCAGCAGGGAAGGCATGAAGAAACCAGGCTTGGATGTAGGGAAGTGAGGGACAGAGCTGTTGAGTAACTGATTACTCAGATAACCTCCTAGGTGAAAGCACAATTTTCTACTCCTTTACCCCCTCCTCAAAGGCAATAACTCTCTCACCCTCTCTTGTAACTTGGAGAGAGGCTCAGTCTCCAAAGGGGTAGTCAGTTTAAGAATGATGTGGCCTCTGGCTAACCTACTTTGGGAAAAGTGCTGATTTGGCTGGGAAAGGAGAGGTGAGTGAGCTAACCACTGCCCTCCTCCCTGCATCCATCCATTAGGCAAACCTAAAGCTCAAGGATAATGCCAAAAAAGAAAGTTTCAGTATGAGCTGACCTGAGGAAAATGCCTCCCTACCCTCCCCCTCAGAAAACCCAAAGCTATTCCACTTCAGTTTCCAACAACTGTTTGTTGACTGAGCAGGCACAGTAATCAGCCCATGGCAAGCAAGGGCTGGCTGAGCTCTTCCTGACTGCTGCCCTGCATGGGATCCTGGTGTGCCTGGTGCCAGCCCTGCTGGGAGCTTTGCCCACGCTCTGCACATGTGTTTGTGTGTGAAGCGCTATGGGGATCAGCAGCCTCGGTGAGGTCTCTTCCACCTGGCTTTTGGAGCTGAGAAAGCTCAAAAAAGATTTTTATTTTAAAATAACTTTAGGGTCCTGAGCCTCCTCCCCACTACACTCACTATTTCACAGTGAGTTTGAGACACACAAAGGACCTGAGCTCACAATTAGTAGCAGCACATTGTTTCCTTAAAAAGGCAAAACTTGCAGTTTAAGGTCACCATCACCTGTTCAACTGTGGAGACTAATGCTCTTCACCCCCAGAATTATCACCTGATAATTTTTCTACAACTTGCTGGAGAACACACTAGTAACGTTCCCCCCTTGCTAGGAGTCTGTGACACTTCTCTAGCTGAACACAGAGCCTAGGTACAGGCTCACAACAGCAACCACTCGTGACCCCCTGCCACACATCCTCAACCACACCTGTAACACAAGGCACAAAGACAGAAACATCACCGTGCCCCTTCCATCCAGTCAACCGCCCAGAAGAACTGTTATTAAAAGCAGTACTTACCAACACACTGCTTTCCTGGGCACCATCCAGCAGCTGCACCCCCAGAGCCAGCAGTGAGGGGCCCACCAGAGCTGAAGGTCCCTTATATCCCCTGGCTTCAGCTCTCCATTGGCTGCTGCTGATACAACTCAGCTGGTTTCAGTAACGCTGCTCAACTCACGGCTGCATGCAATTTAGCCTAATAAATTCCTGGAGAAGTGTCATTGCCCCAGAACTTCATCCAAGCCTGAACATAACTCCTATCCCATACAGCCACAATTGATCTTTTCGTGTTTATTATCTGGTCGACCCACTAACACTGCAATAAACCAGGCTGTGAGTGCACTGGGTTGTCGTATCGCCTCTCTGAAGAAGGTCTTAATTAGTATGCCTGAGCTTCTTCTGACACAAGGGATAAAAGTCGTGGTGGTATTATGTCTTTTGTAACGTGATCATTCATGTTCTCGTGTGGCTCCAAGAGGTGAAATAGTTTATGACTAAAAAAGAGCAAGAACCTGTGGCAAAAAGTGCTTTGATCCTGTATGCTGAAGCTGGTGAAAGGTCAGAAAACCTTCCACCTCTTGTGAACGTGTTGGGAATCTTTGCGATATTGTCTTTGGTGTCCAACAAAAGCAGCAACAAACATGTCTCAACACAAGAAGGAATGGTCACTCCTCTGTTTGGGACTCTCTCAGAGTCGCTGCCACATCACTTCTGGCTGTGGGCAGAACTCAGGAGGGAGGCTTCCCAGCCAGGGCTAGTGCTGCTGCCTCCGTCACCTCCAGCTCTGCAGTTCCTTCCGTGGTGGCTTGACAGGGCTGTTAATATTGACAGTTTGCTGGTTTGCCAGATGGTGGAAATTCAATGAACTTATTTCACTTTTCAAAAGAATATGCAAATGGCTCCACACATGCCCTGTCTTACTTTAATTAATGGCTCTGTTTAGTGTTAAACATCAGAAAAGAATAATCATCTCTGTACCTAACACAGCATTGTCCATCCTAGATTAGTTCCGACAGCAGTAATTTCTAATGAACTGTGCGAAATATCACGTCCATTTTTCCTCAGTAACACAGCTTGGCTTAAAATGTAACGCACGAAAGCTGTTGAACAGCTTCCTAATGAATTTAGTCTCTGTCACAGTAAACTCCTCTCCAAAGCGGCACCTGCTTCTGCTCTCTGATCAGTGTGCACGTCACTGCCAGCTGAAACAGCGCCTTCACGGCCAGGGACCGTGGTCCCCCGAGAGGGAAGGGAGGCTGCAGGCATGTGCGGGCAGCGGGAGCCCCGGGCTCGCAGGCACCCGGCGAGCGGCCGTGCCGGTGTGACCTCAGAGTCAGCCAGCACTGCGTCGCTGGTAAGAAGAAGGGAAACAAGATCTTATAATCCCTGAAAAGTGATATCCCTGTTTTACCAATGGGAAATCTTGCACCCTGCAGGCAGCACAGCTACAAGTCAAGAGCAGCAGAGCTGGGTTTCGCTCCCAGACCCAGTGTCCAGTTACGGTTACGCACCATTTTCTCGTTCCGTCTCTCTCCCGTGGGCTCTTCTGGGGCATTCCCTCCATAAAGAACACCAACATGCATTTTGCGGAAACAAGTGCTGGCATGCTGATAACAAGCCTCCTTTTACATTAAACTTCTAATTCAACAAAAGTGCTATTAAATGACTTCAACACTGAAAAATGAGTAATTAATAGGACAAGAGTCTTACTCGAGGTATTGCAAACTGTAAACAGTCATAAATGCTTGTACTGTTAGGGACTTTAATTTATACCTACTGGAAAAAATCAGTTGCACAGCCCGTTAATCACAGGGATATTTGTGGTGTATCCATTATTTTAATTCTTTGCTTACGTTAAAGAAGTGTTGGGGTTTTTTAATTTATTAAGAGTTAGGTCTCCATTCTGTTATCTGCAAAATTGCAGCACGGGGCTGGATGACTGCTAGGCTGCTTTTCTTACTTCTTTCATGCTTGAAATAATTTCCTGGCATATTATATTCATATAAATGAAGGATGTAATGGGACATTGATACCTCCCTTTGATGCTTTTGATTACCCGCTTTGAAAGTGAAGGGGGGAAGGGCACATGGCAATCTTCTTCCTAGGAGACAACAGACCAGGTAGAACAGTTTCTGTGCTGCTTGCTGGAGTACGCTGCCTCTGAGCTGAATTACCATCAACAGCATCATCGATACCTGACTGTGCTGGGACCTGTCCCTCTGGAGCAGAGCCATCAAGAGGGGAATGCCTAACAGTCCACTGGAAGCGCACAGAGAGCGAAGAAAGGGGGGACCGCTTGCTGTCTGCACCAAAGCCAAAGTGGAGGCACCCAGTGGTGCTAGTCCTCAACAGGTTTGAAACGAGCAGAAAGCTCCGTGTGACACACAGGGGAGTTCTGGCACTCTGTGACAAAGGAGGCTCACGAGACCTAAGGGGAAACTGGAAAGTGTTTGCAAAAGAAACCTACCGAGGCTTAACAAATACAAGAAACCTCCTTTGTCTTAGGGAGTCCCTGAGCAGAAAGAGTTGGGGTAGGAGAGTAGAGGGGAGGGAGTTCTCTGTCCTTTTTTATTCCTCTCCTTATTCCTCCCCAGGCTTCTCCCTTTGGTCACTGCTGGAGCATGGATACTGTGCTAGGCTGATTTTTGCCCTGACCCAATTCTGTCTGCTCTGATATTCTGAACCTTTCTCACAGATGCCAAATCACTGAAATCTCCACATCGCTTCTAGCAGCACATCCTGCACGTGCTGGTGGAGAGCTGCTGCCCGCCCAGCTGTGGGACCTGCCCAGCAAGCGTGGCTGCTCCTGGTGCACAGGCAGCAAGGGGGAGGCAAAGGCCAGGGCACGAGATGCCGGAAGACTGGGTCTGGAGGATGTCTACGTCACCTTTAGACCTGGATACAGACTGGCTGTGGAGGTTCTCAATGGAGGAGAAAGCACTCTAACTGGGGGACTCGAGCTACCCATCGTCACCCTGCAGCCAGTCCAGCTCCGCACCAGACACACACGTGGCAAGTTTCGAGCAGTGGCTCAACCGAAGCACACTGGGATCTTGGTCAGGTAAAATCAGAAACAGATTTCCGTGCATGGAGAGAACTGACTAGAATCTGTGCTTGTCTGTAGCCTCTGGGAGAAAAAGTGAGAAGCTTCCCAGCCAAGGAGCCTTTCAGGTCCGAGTAGGAGTGTGGCCTCCCTCAGGGTTATTTCCAGCTGGTCCTCGGCAGCTCCCACAGATGTACGTGTCCCTGGGCACGGGGTCGGTCCCCTGTGCTGCTGCTTCTGTTCAGGTGCAAGGAAGAAGGGATGAATCCAGCTCTCTAAATGGCTTGATCATTCTCTGGAGCTTTGGCATTCATCACAGCCAGCTAAAGTGGGCTGTGGGAAAGGGCTATGCTGCTGGGAGGTTTTACCATCCTAAATGACAAAGAGACTCATCATTAGGCATGTCCTGTGGTTTTCACGATGTGAATTTTGAGATAAAGCATTGGTATGCAAGACTGAGGACTCTCAGACTCTGTCGTTCCCTTGGCATTAATTCTCCACACAGTTTCTGAAGCCTCTTCTATCAGGCTGCGAGATCTGACCCTGGTCATGGCTAAATGCCTCCTCATGATGAGCAGAGATAGAAGCAAAGAGGAAAGAACCTTTCCTACAGGTCTGCTGCTTCTGTATCCAATTCCCAGTCCACCGCTATTATTATTTCTAAGTGGTCCAATTTTTTCTCTTGCCTTCCGTAGCTCTCAGCTGCAAACGTATTTGAAAACTCCATTATGATTACCTGAAATCGTCCCTGCAATTTGACTTCTGGTATTTCATTTTACTCCTCAAATGATGCTGTTAACTCATTTGTGTTTATTTCTGTAGCTCTCCAGAACATTGCTTCTTACAGGATTATTTACATTTATTTATTCATTTATTTAGGACCTAACCAGGAAGATAATTTAGCTTATGGCTAAAGGCAGCTTTTTTCTTGCAATTCCCCCAAACCTCAGCCTGTGGTTCTTTTTCCAACTGAACAGGATGGATGGATGGATGCTGACTTGAGAGAAACCTGAAAGCTCTGGGGGTGGTGGTTTGGGAGACTGCATGAGTGACAATCTTCCCTTTGATTTAGTACCAAACCACTGTTTCAGGGCAATGATGCTAAAGGTGCTGCCTCTGGGGAAAAAAAAAGAAGGATGAGGTGGTAACTTCTTAAGGTGTCACGTAAGGCACTTCTCTTTGCTAGACTGTGGTCAGTAGACTTGCCTTCATGCTGAGAAGTCCCCGTGTTAAAAGTCAGCTTCTTCTGTTAATACGTTTTTGAAGTGGACCGTGTGTTTCTGTGCATGATGTAGACAAGGAAAAGACGCGTTCTCTGGAACTGAACGACAAGATTTGATTGGCGTGTTGTCTGTTAGTACCAACACAGTAACAGTCACAAGATGCTTACAGAATGGGATTGCACTCAAGCAATATTAAGACAGCGTAATGTCACTTCAAAATCATGACAGGTGACAATTAATCTTGCACCCTTTGTCTTCGTTCAGTTTATCTGTGAGCTCAACACAGTATTGTGCTTCCCCAGCATAGGCTGAAACTGCCACAGCAAGCTCTGGCCAGGTGGTCTGGAAGAAGTTCAGAGACGATCCAGTTACACACACCTGGAAATCCGGCAGGGAAAGAAGTGATGGATGTCAAGTCCTTTCCTGTCCCCATTATTGTTAATGAGGTAAAGTGTGTCCACCAACATCGCGTGGTCTCCCGCAGCCCAGGGCTCAGGAGCCCTCGTTGGATCTGGTACGTTTGCTGGTTTTTTGGGTCGCAGCACTGCAAACAAACCACATCAACTGGGTGTTAGCTGGGGCTGCAGCCAGGCCTGCAGCATCTTCTGCTGGGTGCGGAGGTGGCCTTCGGCTGGGGGACACAGACGCCAACTCTTTGCCTCCTGCTCTGGTTGGTTTGCCCCTCGGTGGGACAAATGTCCAGTGTGTGAGCAGCCAGCGTTTGTCAGGAGAGACCAAGGGACACCCACTCGGCTGACAGAGACCAAACAGCGCCTGACTTCCCCTCTGTGGTGCTGAGCTGATTTGGGCTCGCGGGGCTTCGGATGACTGACTGCTGTGGAGAGCTGCCGGTCCGGTGCGTTGCTGTCCTGTGCTGGCTCTTCGTGATTTCTCCTGACGAGCTGCTGCTTTTGCACCAAGGTGCCTGCTGCTCGGAGACGACGAGGTCCCCAGGTCAGCCCCTTGCGGGGGGCAGGCCTCGCTTAACGCTTAACGCCTCCCCACTGGTTGCTTTCCTGTCGTGTTGATGTACCCTCACCAGAGAGCGCGCTGCTGGGGGAAGCGTCCCGTTAGCCGTGAGAACGGGAACTGGGGATGAAAGGTGCTGACCTTGCTCTGAGGAGCTCTTGTTCTGCAGCCGTGGGTGACCCTTTAAATGCCCTCGTGCCATTGCTTTCCTTTCTAATACCAAGAGCGTGCAACAAATTCCTAACACACCTCTTAGAGGCATTGTGAGGTTTATTACCAAAGATTTTAACAGTGCTCTGAGATTGGGAAGTGGGAAAATATGTAAGAGCTAATTGGTGACACCAAAGTTGCTGTTGATTATTAGTTTTAATTACTAATTAGTGCCCACATAAATTTACTAGCATGGAAGAACGTAAGGCATGTCACGCAGGAAGGTACCTCCCGCAGCAGAAACCCCCTCCCAAGGACACCGGCTGTTATTCGGGAAGGCAGCTACCATCTGCCCCCAAAGGGCTGGTGTGTTACTCTGCCTCTTCGCGGGTACGAGCCTCACCAGGAGTTTCCAGGCTCCATGTAAAGGTTAACACTAGGTTGGACTAAGAACACTCCACGTAAGGGAATTAACTTATTCATAGAGCTTTATCATCCAAAAAGCATGTAACACTATTTGTGTGAATCACTGTTAACTACCATCAGTCGGCATCTGCTTGCGTTGGTTTGGTTTGGGGTTTTTTTCATAAAATTTATACGACAACAGAACTGGCCAAACTTCTTCAACATAAATGCTTTGGGGGAAAGATCTGAGGATAATGCTATTAATCTTTGATTCAATCTGCTATACCAAATTCTTTATTTATGGAATGAGGAGAGGAACAAAATCATGCAGAGGGAAAAATATAAATCTGACATTTCCTGAAGAATTTAGATTTAGGTTTCCTCACTAAAAATAAATTTCTGTTCTATATTTTTCTTATTTTTTTATTTAAATGTCTTTATAAATGCTTGATATTTTAACAGATGTTTCCCTTGATGCCAAGAAAAGACTTTTTAATTCTCTTCTGGAATCAGTAGTAAAAGAATTTGTGCAGATTTATGCAGAAAAAGACTATAGCTGAGATTACAAAGCCTTTGCATTATGACTGCAGAACGGTAACTTTCTGAAGGGTCGTCCGGATGAGCTACTTTCCCTTTCCAAAAAGATCCATCCCACCATTCCAAAAGCCTCCACAGGAGTCTCTGCAAAAGAGGGGAGAGACAATTTAAAACCATACTCTACCCATATTTTTTCACACAGGGCTGATAGAAGATGCTTGAAAAAACCCTTGCTAATGAAGAGCGGGGGAGGAGAGGTGCCCTGCTGCTTTGGGGAGAGCGCAGATCAGAGAGCATCCTAATGCAGCGAGGGCCAGCGCGAACTCCACAGACAGCCAAGCCGGCCCTGGAAGGGTAACGTGCTGCTGTGCGAAGAGCAAGCATCAGATTTACAAATCATTCAAACACTCAGTTAAGCCTTGTCTCCGATACTAATCCAAAGGCCATGAGCTGATAGCGTAGAGAGGGGTGAAATCCGCCTGGAGCGAGTGAAGAGATCGGCATCAGCAGATGTCACGTGTATCTGACCAGCAGCGCCAAGTGGAGTTTGTCCTTTCCCATGCAGTCCTGAGCCCAGCTATCCTTCACAAGGCATTATTAGCTCTTTCAAAATAAGGACAGCGAGTGAGTTCTTCGTTTCTCTTACTGCCTAGGTAAGTGTCCTCAGGGTTTCTGAGCAGCATGGTGAATACATTGATTATCATTTTTAGTCTGGCATGGTTAGGAATTACAAATCCCTTTGGTTCCCTTTCTTGTAAGGTGAGACATGCACATGCCTCCCCTCAAAGCAGAATTTCCTTGAATTGATTTCTGTATTAAGCATTGGATTGTCTGGGGAATTTCCACACCAAAATAATTACCCTTTAAAGAGGGCGTCTCCCTTTTGAAGTACACACGGTGGGACTCTTCCTCCCCAGCCTGCATGACAGAGACAGGTTGGTTTTACCAGCCTTAGCTTGCCGTAGCCACTCACATCCACTCTCGCCACCTGAGCTCCGATGCGATTGGGAACCATTTGCACCAGAGCTGTTTCTGGCCTGGCCCTGGGTGGCCCTGGGCTTTGACACTGGTGCCTGCTGAAGAACGATGGACTTCCCACACAACCGCCTACGACATCCATGCAAGCATCAGACGAGTTCTCCACAATTATTGTCACCACTGTGAGCATTGAGGAAGGACGATTAATCTGACAGTTTTTACAAAGTCCTGCCCAAATTTCCACGGACTATGTAAATCCAGATAGCATCATCTGCTCTGACATCGTCACCACTCAGCACTAGGCATTAACCTTGCAAATTTACTCTTTGCTGACATTATAAAGCACAATGGTGATTTTGTTTCACACCAGGAGACAGCAACAGGTTTGTACATCCAGAGGAACCTGTGGCTGGACATGAAAAGGGAAAGGCAGAGCCCTGTCTGGTGCAAACCGGCCTCTCCGCCTTGTCTGCACAAGGGATCTAATCGCTGCTCTGCTGTTCGGCATGCAGGAGCTGGCTTCTCATTAGTCAATGACAGCAGGTCGAGTCCTAGCTCCCGAGGTTAGCAGTGTCTTCCTTCCTCCCTTTACAGATGTCCGTTAGTGAAATGCTGAATTCAGCTTCTGGATAACCTGCATCCCAGGCATGATCTGATCCAAGGTCTGGGTTTAACCTGTGGCTATTTCAAACCGTATATCAAAAGTCAGGTCTCAATGGAGATTTCTGGTTATTACTGATTCCAATAGCAAAATCCGACGTGAACTTTTGGCTTGATTTAGATGCTCTTGGTAAAGGAGGTATCTCAGTGGACTGGGATAATATTAGACAAGAAAAAAACCAACCAAACAAACCAACCAGTTGTTTTTCTTCTTTCATATCTCGAATTATAATTTGTAATCCTCTGACCTGCTGTCATGGGGACGTGCTCCATTCATTTTGTAGAGAAGCCTGGATCAATGAATATGACTTTGTCAGCAGCCTCTGATAGGCTGGCCCTCCATCAAAGAGCAGAGACAGAGAGAGACTGACGGGGAGCCATAGGCTAGTATCTGGGCCAGACTTATCTGTGAACTAACTGAATGGATTGGGAGAAGCTGGGGTGAACTGCCCAGCAATATAGCAGCGAAAAACAGGAAAAAATACAGCCTACAACCCATGCTATGAGGTCGAAGAGGAAGTCATCAGAGATGACTGCTTTCAGTATTGCCCTGGAACCTCTCCACACCATCCCTAGCTCTGCCGTAGGGAAGGCGTTTTCTTGCTTTGCAACAACAACAACAGAAACAGAAAAGTAACAAGTATAACAAATGAACGTAAAAGAAATTTCCAGGCCAAACTCAGTTATGGAGTGAATAAAACCAACAGGTTGTTTTTTAAATTAATAACATTTTATCATTGCAAATGACAACTCTTCCACCTCTCGTATTTGGTGGACTATGCCTTTTTCGCCCAAACAAGACTGAGGTCCATCAATTGAAAAAAAAAAAAAAACCAAAAAAGACAGAAACATTGTTTTAGAGGTTGGCAGAGAATATCCAGAGATCCTTCTCTGGATACTGCTTCAGCTAGTACTGGTGAACATGGCTATAGCTTCAGGTAAGCAACGGTAATTACCTACAGTTCAAACTGGAGCTCTTACCAACCTATGTACCAAGGGTCATCATCTGCGTGATACTCTTCATCACGCAGACAGGAGTAACTGGAGCTCTAATTAGAGAGAAGAAATCCCTTACCACCGCGCGTCTTGTCCTCGCTGAGGCTAACAGTGAGTTATGTCACGGGCTTTTAGTATCCTTATCATCGCTGCAAGAGGATGATGCCCGTGCTTCTGAGTTTCCTCAACCATCTCCTCCTTTGGGCAGCCCCTTGCTCAGCAAAGCCTTGGTCCTTTCAGGGGACCAGCACAACCAGTGGCAGGATGCACTGACGGAGAGGAAGGGAGGATGGCTCTGTGCTTGGCCTTCTGGGTTGAGTGTTTAGGTTCAAACAGTCTCCAGCAAGGAGAGACGTGACCAAAATGACAAAAGGCCTAGGACACTCCACACCCTGCCTGCTGCCACACAAATGCACACTGTCACTAGAGACATGAACTCAGGAGCAAGAGCGGGGGGAAGGCATTTGGAATCTCCTCGCTTTCATCATTTTGCATCAAGTCTTTGTTTCGCTGGAAATGTTTAAATGAAATGTAGATTTATCTATTCTTTGCACTGCATTTCTTGCTGGTTCGTACAACAAAATCAAACCATCCATGGAAGGTTACGAAACATGCAATGTTTTCCCAGGAGACAGCCCATTCTCTCTAGGAACATCTTGTTTTGGCTCCTACGAATGCATATTTTAGATCCATTTATACATGTATTTATACATTTTTAAAGGCTTCCTTTTTAGTCTATTGAACGCATTTTCTGGGTCAGGCTGTAGCCCCACTCTGCACCAATCAGGTAGGATCTCCAGTAGCATTTTATTCCTATATCTGTGTCTCCCAGCAAACTGCGATATCAAACACGGCTTTGAGATGGCACAGCAGGACTGAGTCAACATTTGTTTAAAGCCACTGGAAGGAGTTCTGAAAATTAGTGGAAGCAGCAAAAGAAATTCTCTCAGGCACACACAGAGCCAGCGAGCAGGAAGCACACAGTAAATCTGTCAGGCAGGCATGGTGAACTTTAAAGCATTTCCCACTGCAAGCGCTCTGTCTTCATTAGTTAAATTAGGCAGAATCAGCCTGACACTTTAATATGATTAAGAAGGGGCTTTAAAATAATTAACAACTCTGCACTTCCGTCCACCTCTTGCATTCAGAGTTCTCAGAGAGGAACAGTCACTCATGTCTGGTAGTGATGCTGCTACCGGTTCCCCCTCACTTCGGAGGTAGAAGAGTTGAGACACAATGGATATGCCGTGAGCAAGGTTGCAGGAGCCTCGGCGTGCTGCTAAGGGACCCGGGGATATGCTCCTAACTGGTTATTCCTCTTCAGACTCATTGCGACTGAATACTTCTTTTTTTCAATACAGTTTGTGAATAGGATTATTCACTTTAAGGACCAGAATAAAGATCCTTCCATCATTATTTGTCCAGATGGTGTCAGGGAGCTGCTCCTCTTTGCCCATTTCCCTTCATCTGTTGAATGAGAATAAAGTCAGTTGGCCTTCCTTGAAAATTGCTTGTTGTTATCTCTGAAAAATTAGAGTTCATCACACCAGTGGGATTCCATTTTTGCTCTTCCCCATCACAAAGATGTGCCAGAATTTATTTAAAATGAGTGTTATGGTATTCCTCTGTAATGGCAAAGGGCTCACAGAGTGTTGCCCTCACAAACAGAGCTGAGAGGGAGAGTGATGATACTGCACTGCCCAAACGTCTCTTCTTCTTCAGCACTTCACGAGGCTGCAGAGCCTTTTGTACTTTCTTTCATGATACTTTCACAGCATGGGGCGCAGCTGCTTATTTACATAATGCCTGAGCGAGAGCTTTAATTGTCCTTCGGCAGGGAAGAGGCAGAGGAGGGGGAGACCTGAAGAACCACAGCGCTTGCTGTAAGGAAAGCAAGGCAAGTGTCCTCCCTCCACACTGCCCCAGGGACATAACTATCATCACCGCTCCTAGCCCCGCACACAGCAAAGACACCCTTTTCCTCAGCGTGCCAGTGGTACCACGCTTACAGCCAGGGGAGGGAAGCATGGTGGGATCTGCTGCAGCGCCGGCAGCACCGCAGCACTGATGGCCACCCACCAACCTTCCCGAGCAAGGGGGCTGCTGCAGCACCCACTGGCCAGCCAGTCCTGGGAGCACAAACGAGGGACTTAGCCTCTGTGATGTCTGGCTCACAGCGTTGGATTTTTTTCTTTGCATTGTACCCTGAGATCACTGAAGTACCTGCTGGGACCGTTTCCTCCTCTGCACCCCACAGGGAAGACACGCTGCTCTTTTGAGGTGACTTGGCTTTTCTTTGTTCTTGGCTTTCACACTCTCCAAAAGTAAAAGCCTGTCTTACTCCTAAATGACTGCCTTATTCTTTCCTTAATGAGGAGCTTATTGCAGGCAGAGGAAATTCCTCAGGAACTGGTTAAAAGCATCCTGGCAGTGAAATACAGCTTTGTTTTGTGTAGCTTTCTTCAGACAAAGTGTTTGCAGTCGTGTGTGTACGCTTGCAGACAGAAACACAGATACAGACCCCCTGCAAAACTAGGACGGGGATTTGAGGTTTCATACTACTCCCGGATATGAGAATCCCTCATGAGGATGTGTGAAGAAGAGAGAGTAAGTCATCAGAGAAGAGAAGCACACGGTTACAATAGCGATTAGCATCCTCCATCCACAAGGAATCATGCTGAAACTGCAGCAAGGTACCACCCAAAAGGAGTAGAACAGGGAAACCTGCCCCGACGAGCTGTGGACGGGTGCGGAGAGACGAGCTGCAGAGTCTCTGGAGCTGATTGGTGGGTAGTAGCTGTGAAATGGGCCCCCAGAAAGAAAAGTTACTGTTGGCCTTCTTGTGACAGTAGGTGATGTTAACCTGAGGACTGTCGTGCTATCTGTGTAGATGAGTGATCAGTGCCGGGGTCAAAGCTTTCAGGTTCAGACGCAGATCCTGCCTGCTGTGTCAAGAAGCATACCACCTGGTCACACAGCGACTACCGTCTTAGCGTTTTCCCATGATGCTGACTTTAGCTCGTGGCCGTGTTTTGGTAGCCTTGGGATCATGTCAGCTCTGCCTCCAGAAGAGGCACGATGACAGATAACACAAGCATGTAGTACTGAGCCCACCAGTCTCTGCATGACTTCCAGATCGGAGGGAATACGTATCTCCAGAGAATGCCAATCAAAAATAGGTATCTCAGGAGAATATCAATCAAACCTGAAGCCTGCATCTCCTGACCACCTTCCTGCCACCTCTTCCAAGGAGGAATGGAACACTGCAGACTGGCATGCTGCTGCAAGGACAATGCACTCCTTGCTGCTTCATCAGCCTTCAGCAGTGACCTTTCCCACTGCAGTCCTGCCCAAGGTGACCATCTTCTCCTATCTCCTCCTGCCTTAGTGGTGGACTCAGAAAAAAACCTTCTATGAGGCCTCATACTCCTCACTGTCTGTCGGCTGAGGTGGGTGACCTGCCATGCACATGGAGCTCAGCAGGGTTAGCCATCAGGATGCTCGTGGGCAGGTGGTGTGGGAGACTCCTATGCAGCGCTGTCCTGCAGCCTCCAGTCCGGCCCCATTTTGTTGTTCCTCTTTAGGATGAAGAAACGTATCCTCTGCGATTTTCCATCCTCTCTCTCTCTCTATCCATTCAGCTCATCAGCATGTTCATTAGAAGTAAATCTGGAAGCGCCCTGCGGTTGCGTTGGTTCGAGTCATGCTGCCATGCTTGTCCAGCCACCCCCAGGAGGTGGTTTGTAATGTAGGGGTGAGAGCTGGCGTGTTTGCCAATGCCTCAGGATTTACACATCCAGTGATCTCCTGGAGCTGAGCGAGCTGGTCCACACCATAACCCGAGAGGTCCCAGAATCAGACTGGCTCCAGAGCCCCGCAGCTTTTCATGGGACCTCTGTGCCGAGGCTGGGGTGTTCACTTTGGTGTCTGTGCGTCCTCCAGTACCAGAATCCCCGGCAGCGAGCGGGCAGAGTGGCCTAGACCGCTGACCCCCTTCACTGTTTTCAACAAAGCACTTCAAATGCTCCTGTTCCCGAGCTTTTCTGTATTTATTTAACTCTCGTTAAGGCAAACAGCCCCAGTGCTCATCTCTCCTCGTTGCTGAATAGAACCCAGAGCTGCTAGGAGTGCCTGATTTGACAGGGACCCTGTGCGTGTGGTGTCTGGATGGCTCGCAGAGAGGGAGTCGTCTGTTTGTCATCTGTAGGACTTGTCATGCTTAACGTACGTCCGTGGGTTCGATCTGAAATCGCTGTCATGGCTTCTGGATCTTTTCAGGTGAGTGGACCAAAACGAGAGGGGGCTCCTGGTGTGCGCCGGGGACCAGAGGACAGATGCGGAGCTGTGGTTTACCTCATGCTGCCTGGGCTTCCAGCAGCCTGTCTCCCATACCTCGCCTATCCAGAGACCTGCATGGAGTGAGATGGGGGTTCTCAGCAGTGTTTCTGGGGGGGCCGAGCGCTGTGCTGACACACATTGCCAGACCTGACTCTTCCAGCTGGCAGCTTCAGGTGCTGCCGATGAACCACGCAGACCACACACTTTTCTCCCACTCGGATGGTTTTTTCCTAGTGCCACGCTCAAGTCCACCAGCGAAAGTCAGTGCAGGGCCAGCTTGCAGCTCTGGAAAGCAGGGCTCCACCTGCAGAGCCTTGCCGTTAGCAGTTCATGCCTCAGCCTCGGGTTCATCCATACGCTTTGCTGGCTGCTTCTCACAGCAGTGTGTTGTCTGGAGCCTCTGCCTGCAACGCCCACTAGACCGTTCACTTCTGTACGTCTTCTGGCCTTGCTCTTCTGACATCCATTTTTCCATTTCTCCTGCCTAGAGCCTGTGATTTTGCAATTCCTTAAGGGTATTTTTCCCAGGTCATCGGTTCCTTTAGCAGCTTTTATCTGAGAACCATCTGATTTTTTGATTTTCAACATTACTCTTCAGTTCTATTCTCTCACCAAAACATAAGCGACCTTCTAGTGGAAGGTCAAATGGGATGGCAATGTTCAGTGACACAAAAAGAAAGAAATTACTGGAAGGAGAAAAGAAACCAGAATGGAACCTTTCCGTAAGAAATGCATGTATCTTAAAACAGGCTACAGGGCTGCCGTATGCTGAGAGACATCACAGGAGAGGGAACATTAGGCCTCCCTTCAAAGGAAATCATTCCTTTCTCACGACAAAATTACATGGTTTTGTTTTAAGCAGAAATAGAAGCAACAGTAAACATCTATCAAAACCAGTTTAATTAAAATGTTAAACACCCTTCCACAGAGAAATCTTCTTTCTCAGCAATAAAACCTCACTACAGAGTTAATTATTTAAAGTAACGTATTTGTTCCCCTCTGTCTGTATGTAAGAGATTAACATATTAATGGCAATGTAATTATGTTATAAAACTCCTTTTTATTTGCACTGGGTTTCAAGATGCAATACTTCAGTGACATCTGATATTTCTCCTCCTTTGTAACCTCAAGCATCCAGGGCACATTTTTAAATGATGATGATCATTGTCATGGTAAAACAGGAGTTTTGAGTGTCACAAAATGAAAAATGTCCTATTCCTTCATTTTTGCTAAAGGAAAATCTTTAATAGTTACAGTATGTTTTCACATGGGTCTTACTCCACAAATCTTTGTTTACCGGCAAGCTGGCTGAGTAAGAGCTCACGCAGCCTTTTCCTTTCCCCTTGCAGGTGTGAAGCTTATTCCTCGCCTCACTCGTAAGCAGCTGCCAGAGGTGTGCTGTGAGTGCGAGGTCTCAGGTCTCAGCACCCGAAACTTGTGTCCACAGCACTGAAACCAATCCACAGAGCACACGCCTTAGCACTCATGTCACAGCCACATCGGCATTGGTTCCTGATGA